>NC_056745.1:146629041-146711541 GCF_019279795.1 Protopterus annectens | reverse complement strand
CATGGATCTCGCCATACCCAAAAGAACCAAGATGCTCTCCTCCAAAAAAGGAAGCCAAGCTGGTGGTCCCCTGCCATAAACAAACAAACTCTACAACAGACGGAGGAAACTGAAGCAGAATAATGTGAAGTCCCAAGACTGGAAAAACTCCCTTATCAGCCTCAACAAAAAGTTGATATCCCTCATCAAATCCTCTAAAGCTAGCTATGAAAACAGAATTGCATCAGATAGTGAAGACAACCACAAGGCCTTCTATAGTTATGTAAAGCATCTCCATGGCAATACCCAGATTTGCTCTGAGCTACTGTAAAATGGTACCTCCTAAACCAACCCAACAGATATTGCCAATATACTGGCTGACAGATTCAGTGCCGACTTTACCCCCCCAGGACCAATCATAATACCAGTAGATTGCCAGGCACCCATTATTACTGCTGCACAAGTTAAAACAGCACTGTCCAAGGCCAAGAATACAGCTTCTATGGGACCTGTCAATATCCCTGGGTGTGTTCTGCATTAACTACAGAGTGAACTGGCACCTCACCTGTGTGACCTATTCAATCACAGCCTCACCTCAGGCTTTGTCCCTGCTGAATGGTGCACTGCTACAGTCATCCCCCTCTACAAAGGAGGGGTGACTACAGACCCTGGGAACTAGCACCCCATTTGCCTGATGAGTCTGATATGCAAAGCTGTGAAATGCATCATCATGGACCTAATAAACAAGGCTATAGGGGAATCTCCAAACTCTGAATCCACACAGTTTGATTTTGTGAAGGGTAGATCATGCCTGATCAACTTGTTCAACTTCTTTGAGTCAGTCACCAGAGCTGTGGATGAAGGCAAGGTGGTTCATACAGCCTACCTTGATCTGGCCAAGGCCTTTGATACCATTCCCCACTCAGAAATCATAGAAAAACTGACTAAGCTAGGCATCAACCCCTATATCACTAGGTGGGTTGCAAACTGGCTCACAGATGGAGTCAGCTAATTTCACGCTGTGGGTTCTAAGTCAGACTGCTGACCAGTCATGAGTGGAGTCCCACAGGGTTCAGTCCCAGGTCCTCTCCTGTTTGTTATCTACTTCTCCGAAGTCCAGGCCAACACGAAGGGACTCTGGCTGACAAAGTTCGTAGATGATTGCAAGTTGGGAACTATTATTAACTCCCCAAGTGATGTTGACATCCTACAGAAAGGCTTCACTGAGACCAATGACTGGTGTCAGAACCATGGCCTTAAGCTCAATGCCAAAAAATGTGTCATCATCCCTTTTGGGAAAAACCTGGTTCTCATGAATTACCACATCAATGATAGTCCACAGAACACAGAAGGTGTTATAAGAGATCCGGGAACACAGGTTGACAGCAACCTCTCTTTTGACTAAAACATTGCCACTGTGGTCAGAAAAACCTTCTATGTGGCACATCTCATTACTAAGGGTTTTGCATACAGGAAGAAAAAGATCATTGTCTCCCTCTACTCTTTCCTCATTAGGCCAGTCGTTGAGTACAATGCCCCATTTGGCATGCACCTCACTAGACAGCTGCAACAACTGGAGAGGCCACAAATGTACCTCTCAAAGAGAAAAAAGAACTCCAACTATTCTGTCTTATATTACCTACTTAGAGGCGATCTCTGCTTGACTTAAAACGCCATGTCTGACCCAGTTCTGTTAGAAATGTTACATCTAAAGAAATACCAATCCTTCCACACAACACACTCCAGAGACCTCAACCCCATTACCACAGTCAACTGAACATGCTGGAGGGACAGGTTCATAACCCAGAGACTGCCCATGCTATGGAACAGACTTCCCAAACATATCAAACAGAGCACCTCACTGGCCCTCTTCAACAGAAATCTTGATGAGTGGATGGGAAGTAGTAAATTCACCCCGGGGATCACTCCAGTGACTCTATTCGACAGAGGCACTAGGAACTAAAGTTGGGTGGCACAATGGCAGGGTAATCCTATGGGCTATGCTTGTAAAGGCTCCAGGGCCTGTAGCTTAGTACACACCTATGAACCTATGTCCAATAAGCTGCGTGACAGCTCACTGTGACAAAGATGATACACTTCAGTTACACATCACTGGAAGATGTGTAGGAAGGTACATGAAGAAGGGTGCATTGTACTCAGTTATTGGTGTGATGAAGGCTGTGATCTATGAGTGTGCTATGGCCTGTGATGTGGATGTCCTGCACATACCCAGTACTTGTGTTACATTCAAGGGAATAGTCAGCACTGTGACCACATACTTGTGGATGTTCCACTCACCCCACTTTACCACTCCAATGGGTTACATGCCCATTGGTCTGATTATAGGCTGTGATGTCCACATTATACCTGCATTATGTGTTTGTTTTCCTGATGTAACAAATCCCCCCATGTTTTCTTGTCATTGCAGGTGTTGTCATGGCTGTGGCAGCAATCTTTGGTATGTGTTGATAGTATCTGTATAATATTAATTTCACAGTTAGAGTCAGTGATTGCATATACTCTGTAGTCCTTCAGGCAGCTGATTGGACACAGAATGTGTATGTCATCTGTGATGTCCATTACTTAAATAATGGACAAAAAAGGGCCCAGCAGACAGTCCTGATGTATGGACCTGATCACTGGACCTGAGATATAGGTCACTTTACATGTGTCAAGATATTTAGCTGCCATGTATGTGATACACTGGTTCACCCACTTGGTAATATAGATTTATATGGCCACATTTGACAATGTTTTGTGAACAATTCAGTGTGGATTTGTATCAAATGCCTTGGGCTTGTCAAATTCAAAAGGATAATAGTGCTGTTATCATGTATGCCCTCGATGATCTCTTTGAGGACATCTAACAGATGTCACAACATGATGTAGTATTAGCAACTCATACAGGTCTGTTGCACACAGCCAGGATATCATTAGTGTCTATTTAGAAAAGGTCCATGATGACATGTTGATCTACCTCATAGATAAGGAGAGCATCTGGTGCTGTCCCCCCAACTCACATGGATGCAAGTTGAAAACACCCTTCTACAGCTACATAGTCTGTGTGGAGGGTGTGTTGAAGTGTGTATTAAACAGTGTCAGTAAGGTTTATGTGATGAGCCATGTGATAGACGAACTGTGATATTGCCACAGACCATTGATTCTGCGTGATAAGCCTGGATGTAGGTAAGACAGTGCATACTACTACTATTCTCAACTCTCGTAGGGTTTGAACAAAATCCCCCCAGCTGGGGATTAAACCTCATGTCCCTAGATGGGTAATGAACTGGCTCACTGACAGAACACATAGTGTGAAAGTTGGTGAATCAACCTGTACCAGTAGAGCTGTCACCACTGGCATACCCCAGGGATCTGTTCTTGGCCTTTTACTGTTTGAGTCTATTTCTTGACAGTTAAGGCTAAAGTATGTCACCTTTGGCTTATCACATTTGCTGATTCTTGAATACTGGGTACAATCACTGAGTCCACATATGATGGTAACATACTACAGGAGGAGATAACATAAAAAATTATTGCTAACAAAGCCACATGGTCAACAAATGCAGAAATGTGTCTTTATTTTGTCCTTCTGAAAAGTGGAATTCCATGCGAATTACAGCACTGACAACAGTCCTGCTATGCTGAAACCCAGTGATTCAAGTAATGGGAACACGTGGTTAGAAATCTGAACATGATATTGAAAGCCTATGTTCTGCACATCATAACTCATGCCAATATATTCAAGATTATATAACAGCACTGTACTTGAATCTCATCAGAACACTAAGAGAGTACAATTGTCTCATTTGCATATACCTCACCAAACACATGCAGCAGCTGGAGAGACGCCAGGGGTGTTTCATCCAGAAAACACAGGGCCTATAAACCAAGCCATGATGTATGTGGACAGCCTGAAAACCATGTCACTGTAATATATACTGTATAGGATGAGGTGACTTCTGCCTGTCCTCCAGGCCAGTCACTGACCCTACCCTGGTGGGAATAGTGTACATCCACAAATCAGATATAGTTGAAGACAGCAGTGTCTGTTGAGTAGACTTTGGTAATAACAGTGCCCCACATTTGGGTATAAAAGGCTCTCTGTAATGTCAAGCATGAGCACAAACATCACACACACACACACACACACACACACACACACACACACACACATACACACACAGTTGACTGGAATGAGAATAGAACCCCTACCTAAATACACAGACTACAGACCTTCATATTTAAGGTAAGCACCACAGCTCAAGTCTGACTTGGAGGGTCTCAGACAAAACTTTATAACTGATGACATCAACATCAGCACATACCTCTCAACCTCTAGATCAGAGAATCAGGGACAAAGGACCTTAAAATTAGGGACATTTAGGCACACCTAATTAACATAAGATATGCATATTTAAATAAGTGCATTAATGGGCACAACCACACATTCAATAAAAACAAAATAGATCATATGATAGGGTTAGTGCCAGACTTTATATAGAATTCTTAATATTAAACATACAAAAAGTAACAAAAATATTCTCACCTTGATAGTCCTGGTTAGCAACGTCTTAACTAAAATACATTTTTCTTCCTTGTTCAAATGTTTACAAGTGAAGTTAAGGAAAGCAGTGTAGTTATTTTTAAAGATTCCTTAAGGCAGCAAAACCCTTTCCTTTAGTCTCCCATTTCATGCCATGGAGCAATTTATAAAAGCAGTGCAACCTGTTTCCCATGTTCTTCAAAACAAACAAAAAAAATCTACCAACTCTTATTTTCTTGTACACTGCAGAAAATAAAAATTTAAAATAAAATCCTCGATCGCACTCACTGATCACCTCAGCTCAGACCTCCTGGGAACAATTACAAAACTCTTCACCCCAACCATACTGCTGAAAACCACCAAATTAAATCCCCTCTCAAGATCTGAATCCAATCCATGGCCATGACTCAATACAGGCAAACCGCATTTCTTGCTCTTGCTCCCTCGAACCTCAGCTCAATCAATGAGTTTGCTCTTCTCGGTCTCGGTATCCTATGTTATCTTCTCCAGCTCCAACAATGACCATTATCAAACCCTTCCATCTCCATGCTGACTCTGCTAGATATGCAAACTGAGAAGACTTAATTGAGCAGTACAAGAATATTAGATCTGTTGCAGCCTCTTCCTCATGAGGAAATGAAGCTGGCCGTAGCTGCATGCAAAGCAGATGCAGCAAACAATGCTCTGATTGGCTGAGATATCTACAGCTGATACAGAGCTTGCTTTACTGCAAATGTCAGGTATATTTGTACCTAAATCAGACACTCAGGAAGGAAATCTTATTTAAACTTAAAAATGGGTGGTTACAAACAATTCAGGATGATTGAGAGCTATGCATCAGTAGTGTCTGTTGAGGAGAATATGGTAGTAACAGTGGCCTACATGCAGGTGTAAAAGGCTCTGTGTAATGTCAAACAGGAGCACAAACAAAGACACACACACTTGACTGCAGTGAGAATAGAAGCCCTAACTATGTAAGCAAACAAACTACAGAACTCAGTACTTTATGCAAGTGCCACAGCACAAGTCTGACTTTTACAAGACTGCAGTTCAACTTGTAGTTGACATCAGCAGGGCATGTTGGAGAGATGTTGGGAGGCCTGCATGAAATGGATATGTAGGCATGTGTAACTATAAAAATGCTGTCAATCCATGGGATTGGAGTGGTAAATGTAGGATACACACTTCTGCTGTTTGGGTTAGACACACACACACACACACACACACACACACACACACACACACACACACACACACACACACACACACACACACACACACACAGTTGACTGCAGGAGATCAGAACCCCTACCTAAGTACACAGTCTACAGAACTCAGTACTTTACACAAGCACCACAGCACAAGTCTTACTTTTACAAGGCTGCACAGCAACTTATAGTGGATGACATCAACAGGGCATGTTAGAAAGAAGATGTTGGGAGGCCTGCATATGTTTATAGGTTCATAGGAGGTTACTAACCTAATAGCCCTATGGCATCTACAAGCCTAGCCACGTAAAAACACAGATACCCTTACTGAGCATCATCAGATGGTCACTGTTAGCACAGAGATTTTTGTGATCAGCACCAACTGGCCCTGTCTATGAGGGACATAGGTGCCACCCTAGGGGTGAATCTACAATCACCCATTCAGTTGTTGAGGTTGAGCTTGAATGTGGCATTGAGGAGCACTTCTTCACATAGAGTGGGAGCATATTACAGAGGAGTGGCAATCACTGGGAGATATATCTGCCTCCCCAACATGTTCTATTTATGCCACAGGCTAGGTTGAGGTCTCTGGAGCAAATTATTCTTGTTCCATTTGATTTGCAGATGTCCAGCATTTATAGTAGGGCAAGGTCTGAGACTGCTCTGTAGGTCAGGCATAGGTCACCTTTCAGCAGCATGTATGATACTGAGTACAGTGACAGGTTATTCAATCTTTCCATGTTTGTTATGCATTGGAGGCCCTGGATTCTCTCAGTCACAAACCTCTGTGCTTTCTCCAGTTGCTGCAAGGTGTCTGGTAAGGTAGAGACAGAAAGGAGCATTGTACTCAATTAGTGTTCTGTAAAGGGTAGAATAGAGCAGAAATATGACCTCCTTGGTCTTGGATGTGATGGCCTTATTTATGACTTGCACAATGTAGAATGTGTGTCTCACCACTATGGACACATAGTGATTGAAGTGTAGATTGCTATCAACATGTGTTGCCAAGTTTCACAACATTGTGTTTGAGCTTAGAAGGGTGTTATGTATATCATAATTAGCAGGGGTAATTCATTGCCAAAGGGGGCATTGAGGCATTTTTTTTGCTTTAAGGTTCAATCCATGAGTCTGGCACCAATCATTTATCTGTGTAGGTGATATATGTGTGGAAAAATACTGAGAGACCAGTGCTTGTGGGGAGGCAACACATGGTTGCATTGTAAATATGTGAAATGTTGTTAGACAGAGCCTTCGGTTTATGTTTCTACATGTAATTTCATGTCATGAACAGGAAATGGACAGTAAACAGCAGTAATGCATAATACTATTTACTTTTCCATAGAATGGTGAGCAGCGGGTTTGTGTGATGGTTGGCAAAGTGCTTGTGCATGTGAGATACACATTTTTGATACTTTTCATGTTTGTGTGTAGTTAAGCAGTGCGCAAACGCGAACCACATTACAAAAAGTCTGAGAGTTAGTATTCAGTCTATGCAACACACCTGCTGCTTAACTGACTCTGTGGTTCCAGGTGTAGATGTTTTGATACATTTCTTTTTGAGCCCAGATAACACTGGGTTCGAATCTAGGTGTAGCTAATACTTTCAATGACTTGTATATAAACAATAATAATGCAATGAGATGAATTCTTTATAGTACATGTGTTGCTGTGTGTTGGCATAATGCAGTGGGGTTATGCGGCATTGCGCAGAGATAATGCAGCATTGCACTATTGCTGCACATTGATGTGTGATGTGAAACTCTGTGCAAACACATTCACCAAAAATGAAGGGATCCGTTGCTTTTTCCTGCTACTTATGTGCATTTTGTATGATTCTATTTTTTGGCCAGGCTATAGGTGTTAAAATGGGGTAGATAGGAAAGTGGTGAAATGTGGAGCAAGTAGAGGGAAGAGCAAAAGGAAAGCAATACAGGAATGTGCAGGAGGGTGGTAGGAAAGAACCATAGCTATTCATTTCTTTAACACTGTAAATTGAAAATATGCACAGAATACTAACTGTATTTGGACTGTCACCTCCACAAAGAGGGATGACAAGAATGCAATTATGGTGCACAGCCAATTGGACCAAATCAAGTGTGTCAAGGTGAGTATATATATATATATATATATATATATATATATATATATATATATATATATATATATATAGATATATATATAGGATGATTTTTTTTTTTGTGTGGGACAAGTGCCATTTTTTTAATTCAGTATGAGAGAACTGCTGGGTAAGGGATGTAGGTATGTCTGGGTCAGGTAAGCTGTGTAGGTGAGGAAGTAAATGCAAAAATACAAGACAAACATGACAAGAGACAGGGACGGTGAGGGACACAAAAGGTTAGTGGACACCAGGATGGTGTGAGGGATAGGACAACGCAGGCTCATGGACATCAAGCTTGAAGACAGTGAGAATCAAGTCCTCACCTACTGGACTGTCATCATTGTCCCCTTACTCCTCTGGCAGCTGGAGTGCTTGATGTCTCCTCCTCCTATAGATCATGAGTGAGAGCAGCTTCTCCATCCAGCATTGGCGTACATCAGTGGTGTGGTGCATGACCTATACACCATCCCTGGCAACTTTCTGTGGGTAATGAAATCACCACCACTGCTCCCAGAGGATAACACTGCCCCAGCTTTTGGGGCAGTATTACCTGAGGACACAGGTTGTAAATGGATAGTAGAGGCAGTGATATGAGGTTGGCTCCCAGATGTAGTGGGCATTGGTGTTGGAGCAGGTGGAGTGGGGACAGGCTGATCCACTGGGGCTGGCCTACCCTGCTGTGCTGTGTAGCATTTTGTAATGTGGTACATGTGGATTACATGGCGATATTTTGACAACACATAATAGAAAATAGAAAAAGAGAGATAAAGGTTGGGGTGAGATGAAAAAAGAAATAAATTAGTGCTATCATATGCGACATACAATGCATTAACACAATTATATTTATTTTTTATTTATTTTTATTTTACATTTGTTGACCGGGCTAGTCCAACTGGATATATGTCCGTTTTCAGTAGAGGCCCGGGGAGAAAAGCTCCATAGGTTTTACACTTTTACAAAAAGGCATAAATGGTTACATAAGAAACATAGCAAGTGAAACAGATAATATAAACAGATAAAAAATTAAATTGGAATAAAAGGTTACATGACATCATAGCAAGTTAACCAGATAATATAAAAAAGATAAATTTTTTTTTTTTTTTTTTTTTTTTTAGTTAACAAGGGTAATGGTAGAGAGAAGAGTTAGCATTAGTCTGGATTAGTGAAGGAGCAAAGCTAGTGTTTATTGAGATAAATTTTTAGTTGATATTTGAAAAGTTGGAAAGAGGTTAAAGAAGTGATATCAGAGGGTAGTTTATTCCATGTTTTTCCAACAGAGTTGGAGAATAAACTGACACCTGTATTATTGTTAGGTTTGGTAATATTAATCAGAAGTTTATTTGAGGAACGTAGTTGTTTCAGGTTGTTGTATGGAGAAATAAGGCTAGAAAGTATTGGTGTGTTGGTTGGCTGATATAGAATCTTATAAGCAATTAAGATCTGTTGAAGTACAAGTTGGTTAGGAAGTTCAATCCAGCGTAGTTCTTTTAGGTTCAAGCAGTGATGAGTTCTAAAAGGAGATCCAACAGCGAATCGAGCTATGTTATGATAGGATGTTTCTAGTTTCTTCATGTTGTTTTGGAAAGATTAGTGTAAATGGGGGAAGCATAGAGAAGAGTGGAGATTAGGTGAGATCTAGCAATGGTGGACCTTGCTGTGGGTGTTAGGAAAGGTTTGATTCTGTAAAGGGATCCTATTTTTTTATTAACTAATTTTATGGTGTTATTGATGTGAGAGTCGAAGTTGAGGTTATTATCAATAGTTATTCCTAATAGTTTTGTGGTCAAGTCAGGAGAGATGACTGTTCCGTCAGTGGACGTAAGAGTAAAGTAAGGTGGAGTAGATTTACGAGTAGGTGAAAAAAGTAATAGTTTGGTTTTCTTGGGGTTAAGGAGAAGACAGCGGTAAGAGAACCATTGTTCTACAGCACTAAAAGCTTTTTGAGTAAGTGACTGGAGTTCTGTTTGAGAGTTAGCAGTACAGATTATAGTTGAGTCGTCTGCATATTGTATACAGGTAGTATATGGGATAGCCGATTGAAGGTCATTAATAAAGATTGAAAATAGCAAAGGGCCTAGGATAGAGCCTTGAGGTATGCCTAAGGAGATAGGTAGAAGATTAGAAAGTGAGTTTTTCCAAAGTACTGCCTGCTGACGATTTTCTAGGTAAGATGCAAACCAGGACAAGGCAAGATGATCAAGAGCAAGAGATTGTAGGATATGTAGTAAAAGTTTATGATTCACCATATCAAAAGCTTTGGATAGGTCGATGAAGACAGAGGAAGATAGTTTTTGTTACGGTTAATGTTAATGGAATTATACAATTCTTAAATACTACATTTAAGTATACATCCTAACAGATACACACAATACTACAGATTGCTGAAAGTAATCCTTGAAATGTGCATATATTGCACATATGCATGTTCTAATTATACAGCTTACAGTTTACAACAGGGCATTTGCACCATTGGTATAGAGTTTTTAATTTAATATAAATATTATTAAAGAAATGACAGTACTGTGTAGTTGGGAATCATAGTATTTGAACCCAGAACCTTTGACTACAGTCTAATATTGGACACTTACAACTGGTTTGTGCTACAGAATAATGCATGCATACTTGCATTTACAGTTGGGATATGCCTGCTCAATTTGATACAACTTTATAAAGGACCATAAAAGCTATCTTTAATATCTGTAACTTTTAATGCTACAATAACACTTCTCTTCTGCTGCATACATACCACTTGCTTCCATCAATCTCTCAAGTCAAGCAACGTGAGCCTGTCAATTGAACTCATGTTTTGTGGAAGCTGGGGAAAGAACAGAAAAGAAGAGAAGAGCATTGTGCATACCAGTCTTGCCTATATTTAGCTTTTTAAGTCTTACAAGTATTCTCTTATTGTCATACTTACACAGCCATGGGACATCTGCAATCTCAAATTCCTGCCACGAATGATTGACAGTGGTCATTAAAATGATGCCTACATTACTCTCCAGTGAGTGGGATACCAGTGGCACTGGATACATCATTGGCCAAACTATTCTATGCCTCAGACTTGTACTGAGAGGCAGAACAGTTCCCCTGTAGAAGCCTTTGGCTGTGGTGCTTTACCAGGAATCCAATAAATATCCTGGATTCCCCACCTGTGTGCTCTGAAGTGTGCACCATCCTCTCCAACACCAGCAATGTCTACCAGCTGAACTAGAGCAATGGAAACTGATGCTTTTCCACCAATTCCAGTTATCCAATTTACTGGTAATGCACAAACCTAAACAATGATGCCAACCGCATTTGCCTGATGTTAAGCAGAGCACAGCAGTGCCAAGCAGGGAGGAATTAAATAACTGAAATTGGAAGGCTAATCTGACATTTGGCCTTAGTTTGAGGGTTGTGCACTGGTGTAGCCTGGAAATGTATATTGGAAATTTGAAAGTAATTGGTAGGTGGGTTAAGTTTGCAGAAATGCACTACGGGCATAAATGTAATGACCTGACATTTATTTTGTTGTTTATACACTGAAGAAAATTTACTTTTACAGTGTAGGATTCAACCCTAGGCATAAGGGACAAAACGCCTTCTTCCAGAGTTGATTTTCCATCATTGCCACAAAAGAAGTGCTGCTCAGACATAGTCAGGAATCATACATAAATACAGGTGACATTTTGAGCTGTCATACGTGTATGTGTGTGACATGACAAGGTTATTGAATATAGATCCTGTTGTGTACATGTCTTAGTTAATGGTGAACATCATGTGAGTCCAGATAGCAGAATTATACTTACAGAAATATAGTACACAGTATACCCTTAGCCATACATCTAAAAACACAATAATGGTGTCTCATCCCTCATACATATAATTCATATCAGCTCCACTTTCTAAAGTGTTAGAAGTGATAGTGGATATAATGAAAAGTGGAACAACAGTAAAAATTGCTGGAATATCCTGATTAAAACCCAGAGCCATGTGTATGGCAGACCTACACTTACACCTATTGCCACAAGAATGTTGAAATACCACTTGACTATTTTTCGGTTCATTGCTATAAACTGCACTGTAACAACAGTACAAATGTGTTGCACACCCGGTACTTGAACTCAGGACCATCTGTACTCCAGTCTTACACTTACATCTGTTGCCACAGCACAAGTTATATGAAATTTCCTAATCATTCTTATTTTCTCTATGTTAACTGTCACGCAATGCCCCTTAGTAGGTTTGCATGGTGCCCTACAGAATTAATAGAATGTATCCATTGTCAATTATTGGCTGAGTCCTGTCTGCAGGTGTTCGATGGCTGCAGCTGCTGGGGAGCCCTGCTAACCACCATGCAATGAGGTGAAGCACACTTGCACAATGAAATACAGAAATTGCAACAATGTATTATTTTTGACCTTTGCCTTTTGACAGATGCTCTGTTTGCATGTGTTCTACAGACATTCTGTTTGCTTCCTGTGTGGCCCACAAGTCTAGTTTGTGCACTGCATTGCTTCATGCAAACAAAATAAACACAGCCAAACCTGATATTCATTTTTATCCATTTCCTGTATTTGCTCTAAGCAATACTCATGTAAACACTGCCCCCCCCCCCAAAAAAAGAAAAAAGGCACAAGTAGTTGAATTGAGGAAAAGCAGTTTATGACATACACACTAGAAAGAGTTGGTAGCATAAGATATTTCTACATAGGTCTGAATTTGAACTCACTCCAATGAACTTTAAGAACACAGGAAGGGTGCCTTCTCCCTCTTTGCCACACAAACAGCTTTGCAGCAAGGAACTGAAATCATTCTGCATACAATCAACTGCAACATCATCTACAGTAATATGAAACCATGCAACCATCTGTACATTTATTATTTTTTGATGTAGTGAACTAACTGATCACACAACCAGTTATGACTACTGCTTGCAAAAATGCAGCTCTCTTTTACCTCTCTATGTTTGTTGGTCATTCTTCTCTTATCTGGCCAGTAATCTGAGACATGCAGTCTGTAAGCCATTCTATATCATTATCCTTAAATTGTGTGAGGACAGTAAATGGCAATAATGTCATATGCAGTTGTCAACGTATGGAAGGGAGGTTTGATGTTAATGAACAGAACCTGTGAATTGTGTGCTGCTTACTTACATTTCCAACCTTGACAAAATTACTTCTAACACTTTGTAAATCTAACCTGACGCACCCACTGATTGTAGGGCAGACTGCAGTACTTTTGTGTTTTCCTTCTCCCAACCAGTAATCATTCACAGTTACAATCCATTAAAAACAAACACTGAGTCAGTGCCTGCACAATGTTTACATTTGCTACATGGAAACCAGTATTAGGGATTCAGCAGTTCTAATGAGTTCATGCCTGATTTGCATCTTCACAATGCTGATAGCCCTGAATCTACACCATAAAAAAGGCAAGCATGTTACTATGGGAAACTGAGGGTGAGGAGACTTATTTATGTGGCAAACACAAAAAAGAGGCTATTTCTTTGGAATATATCAGCACACAGGATTAGTGAACTTGAAAAGGTATGCTTGCATTTTGTCAGCTGCATACTGTATATGGTGGAATGTGATTAAGTGAAATTTGTATAATAGTGTTTTATACATATATATATATATATATATATATATATATATATATATATATAAGCAAAGGCTTTTACACTTTTCTCTGTATGCAGTAGTTAGAAGTGTACTGATGGCAGGGACATTCTTGCCACAGTATTTCACAGGTATACATGATTGGCAATACCTTAAAATGGAGATTTTACATAAAATTGTAGACATGTTTCAGGGACAGTTCATTTGATGGCACTTTTAGCATTTGAAAGATGGTTTGTTAGCAAAGTGTGTCATTTACCTGTTCTTTTTTTGGGGGGGGGGTAAAGCTGCATTTCTGTTATGGCACAAACAAGGCATCCAGCCTGTTGTTTGTATTTCAAATCTGTATACTGTTTTATTTTTCTTCATTAGGTAATACTGAAATTATACCTTTTCTGTTTTATCTGGGAACATTTATTTTGCAGTTATGTGATACTTGTGTATTATCCCTCAGTTGTCTTTTAGGACACCAAGGACTATGCCACCCATGCATCTCAATCCCTGAAAACCACTTTTCACTTATCCTGACAAACAGGTCATTGTTGACACTTTTAAGCAACAGGGTGCATTCCTGCTTGAGAGTGGACATGGAGAATGCAGATTTGGCAGTAGATTGTTGCAGATGTTAATGCAGTGGTTGGCCACAGCAGGACATGTGACTAGGTGTGCTATAGGGCCACTATGACCTCATCTGCACTGAGAAGACCAACTACAGCGAGCCATGAAACAAATTAAGAATTCCAGTCCATTATCAGGGATCCAGAAAGAAATTATGGAGCACCATGTCCTTGACATTGGTGCTACTGTTTCAGGGACAGCAGACATGTCCCAGGAAGAGCTTCCAGGTAGGCTTTTGTATCTCATTTGTTGAATACTGTTGTATAGTGAAACCATTTAAATGAATATGGGGGGATTAAATATTGTTACAGTTAACAACACATTCTGATTGATTAGCTTAGGTTGGAGTTGTCATCCAAGTTCTTGTTGAAAGTATAGTTAATGGACATATAAGTGGAAAAAGTATTACCTCCTGTGTTACTGTTAATTGTGATGATGCTGTCCTTACCTTTTGCTTAACATTTTCCAGGACCATCTGGCATCCAGAGGATACCATCATATGCACATGGTAAGACAAATATTTTTATGTCAGAACTGATGAGCAATTTAAAGAAATATTTTAGTGTGTGATGTTGATGTCAGGACTGGTGTGTGTATTGCTGTACTGTCTAATAGTGGCAGCACTCTTATTTTGTTAGCACGTATTGAAGTATAATAGTTTAGGTATTAGTTTTTCCTGTGTTTGTTGATTATTATCACAGGTGATCCTGACAGTGGAAGTGTGGGATTTCTACCACCTGATGTAAGAGTATCAGCAGACTCTGATGATGATAGTGGACAAACACAGACACAGCCAGTAGGCCTACACCTACCATTCCAGTGAGCCTACAGATATTGGACAGGTGGAGGGTGAGATAATTTGATCAGGGAAGTGTAGTTACTGCAGCTTTAGTGCCTGTTGACTCTGGTCATATTCAATGTGTGGGCAAAGTGCCACACAAGAGGGTTGTTAGGGGTGGTCAGAGGAGGCCTGCTCTCCATCCTCCACCTGATCCAGGTGTCTCTTCCTGTGCCACTCAACATAATTTTGGGCTGTCATGGAGGCACAGGCATGTTTTCATAGGTGCTCCAGAGAAATCCAGTGGTTGTAGATGTGGTACAGGCTGACATGCATGACTGCCTCCATCATGTTGCTGATTAATCGATCAGCTGAATGGCACACTGGAATGAGCTGTGTCTGTGACGGGACCTCTGCTTGGAGGGTGATGGCATCTTTGAAGGAGTAGGCCAGCCACATCATCTGCTGTTAGCCAAATCATGCTCCCATAATGGCAGTACTTCCACAGCTCCATCAGTGGGTGATCCTGGGCATATTCATGAAAGGAGCTCATCCAGCAGACATCAGTTACATTTAGAAAGCAGCAGTGCATCTGACCGTGTGTATGGACATGCAAGTTCAACTCCTGGCAAAACCAGTTCTTGTGGTCAGGGACAATAATGATGAACTGCCACCTTTGCCATGTGCAGCTCATATCTGTCTGACATACCAAGGCGTAGAGCTAGCACAGAGGTTGGCTGTGTTCATGCAGACACTTACACACCAGTTTCACCTGGAGGACCCCCTACAAACACACATACAATAGTTACAGCTTAAAACTCATTTTGTATCACTGGCCATTTGTTGGTTTATCCAAATATCTGCCTGCTTCTCTTTCTTACTCACACACACTCACTGACCTTTTGTATCAGCCTAGGCTTCCCGCCCCCCAACAACCTGTGCAAGTGATGATAACTGTGCTATATTCCTATTTTGTATTTTTTGGATTCAGGGATACATAAGCTTTGTGTCTGATGCTCAGGGTGCATAGCTGACTTAGTGCTTAGCATATCTGCATTTATGATGTTGAACTGGTAATTGTACCTCTGACTTACATTGGTCTTAGAAAATTTGACAGTTGATAGTATCAAAATTTTCCAGCTTTATTGTGAATGATGTTGAGGGTTGTGAAGTCTGAAACTGCTTTGTGTATCATTACTTTCTCACTTCCCGCTTTAATGATTTTCCAGTACAAACTTATGGCACTAAACTGAGGACATGCAGTGACCATCACTACTTTTTAGAGCATGACTGTGTGTATCTTTAATGCCTGAGGCCTACTATTTAATAAGGGACACATATAACTCAAATACGCCTCTGCTGTCACATGGTAAGGTAATTTCTGTACAAATCTCCTGCCTTTTACTTAATTACATCACCAAGTAACAACATGTAAGAATATGCCAGTCATTCATATTATTACACAAGACACTCCAGGTTCAACACTTACCTTTGAAATGCAGCATTTGACATGGTTTTAGTTCGGGGTTGACTCTGCATGATGCTAGCAGTACATAGCCTTTACATGGGTAGGAAAGGTTGTGGGAGTTTCCTGACATCAATGTTACTGTATACATGTGTGTGTAGGAGGAAGGTTTCAGGCTCCTAGGTAGATAGTGAGTGTGCTATGCATTGTCGCTTAGCCAATGCAAGGGCATATTGGGCACGCCTACATCTTCCTACACCCAGAGCAGCTGCTGGTTTCCCATCTGACTCCTCACCTGTATGTGGCTGTGGTGACCTTGGCATTGTTGGTGGGATGTGTGCTCCCTCCCCTTGTTGATCCTGCTGAAGCTGTTTTCTCAGGATGATGTTGTGTAGCATGGCATGTACAGTGAATACTTCACTACATTTCCATGAACTGTACTCAGATGTTTCTAGGCACCGGAACCATGATTTTAGTAGCCCAAACACATGAACTATGATATTTCTTGTTTGAGCGTGTGCCTCATTATGGCATTCTTCAATGGGTGAGTGTGCATTTTTGATGGGTGTCATCAGCCACAGTTCCAGTGCATAACCTGCATCCCTCAGTAAATGACTCTGTGGGATATCCCCCCCTAGTGAACATCTGATACAGTTGGGAGGTGTGCCAGATATGTGAATTGTGATAACTGCCAGGGTTGCCAGCACACACATTCAGGATGATTCCCATGGGATTACACACAGGTTGGCAGTTAGTAGAGTGAAAGCCATTTCTAAAAAAATAAAAAATAGCGGCACCCTGTGTGGCTGCAGCTTGTGTCAGCTCATTCTAGAGATATGCATATTTTGTCTTCTTTTGCAGAGAAAATCTCAAAAACAAAAATCAGTTTCTGCACTTCCAATTGAAGGCACAATAACTTATAGTAGACAGAAGTTACTAGAAATTAAACAGTTGACATCTATATGTTGCTGGTTGGATGCCTTGAAGTCTGCAGAGTATCTGGGGCCTACTATTTGAACAGGGCTACAACAGCTGGGTATTTTAACTCTTCACACTCTAAAGTGCCTGAAACTGGTAGAACAGGTTTCTGGGATATGCTGGACAAGAAAAAAAGAGAAAGAGATGTGAGAAAAAGAGGTTGCAGAGCAGGTATTGATGTAAAGTTAAGAGCAACCCCCTACAGGTCTGTACTACCGACTATACTGCTAGCTAATGTGAGATCACTGGACAGCAAGATGTACTACTTGAGACTGGAACTCTCTAACAAGAACAAGGTGAGAAATACTTGTTTATTTTTGATTATTGAGACATGGCTGCATGACAAGATAAATGATAGTGCAGTAAACTTAGAGAGTTTTATACTGTTTTATGCAGACAGAAAACATACACTGTGTATAAAGGCCAGAGGAGGTGGAGTCTGCATCTATGTTAACAAAAAATGGTGCAGCAACTGTGACATCATACTATCACACTGTTGTGAAAAGTTAAGACTTCCTGTCCATTAAATGTAGACCACTTTACTTCCCCAGGGAGCTGAACGGGGTCAGTGTAACAGTGGTGTATATCTCACCTAGAGCTAATACAACTGAGGCTCTAAATAAACTATGCAATCACATGGGTGAGCTGCAGAGCAAATATCCTGACTTTGTACATGTGGCAGCTGATGACTTTAATAAAGCAGATCTGAAAGAAGTACTCCCACGCTACCATCAGTATGTGGACATTCCTACAAGGGGTGATAATATCCTGGACAAGGTGTACATAAACTTAAAGAAAGCTTATCAGGCAGTGCAACTTCCACAAATGGGAAACTCTGACCATTATGCCATCTTGCTATCAGCTTACAAACTTGCACTGGTTAGAGGAAATCCCACAAAGAAACAAATCAGGGTATGGCCCGAGGGGGCTATGGAGGGCCCTCCAAGACTGCTTTGAAATAACCAACTGGGACATGTTCAAGGAGGCAGTCACAGTGAATCAGCATCTGAACATTGATGAATACACTGAGGTATTGATGGCATATATTTCAAACTGTGTTGATGGGGTAACAAATACCAAGAGTATCACTATTAGAGCTAACCAGCAGCCATGGCTCACCCCTAAGGTATATGAGCTTCTGAAGGAGAAAAATGCAGCTTACAGGGCTAAGGACGAAGCAGCATTAAGTGTAGCAAGAGGTAATCTGAGGAGGGGTATAAAGGAGGCTAAGAGGGAGTACGGCAGAAAGGTACAGAGCTACTTTGAAGACATGAAGGATGCAAGGAGACTATGGCAAGGCATACAGGAGATCACTGACTACAACATCAGGTCAGCACAATGTGAAAACATCATCAACTTCCTGGACAGTTTGAATATCTTTTTTTGGTAGATTTGAGGACAGAAACAACAGGTTGGCACTAAAGCTACCCACTGTTGAAAAGGATGCAACACCCAGCCTCAGCACAGGGGAGGTAAGAAGATTGCTAAGGAGAGTGAACACCAGAAAGGCTGCTGGCCCAGACAACATACTGGGCAAAGTGTTAAAAGGAGGTGCTGATCAACTATACACAGTGCTCAAGGAAATATTTAGCACCTCTCTTGCCATGGCAAAAGTACCCCCATGCTGCAAGGAAACTAACATCATCCCACTATCTGAGAAAACCACTCCCTCCAACCCTCACGTCTACAGACCAGTCACTCTGACATCCACTGTTATGAAATGTTTTGAGCGGCTGATCAAAAATCATCTTTCGTCATGCCTACCTCCTGATTTTAACCATCTGCAGTTTGCGTACAGAGCTGACCGATCCATGGCTGATGCCATATCAGTAGCACTACACATCTCACTTGAGCATTTAGGTGGCAAAGACAACTATGTGAGGATGCTGTTCATAGACTTCAGCTCTGCATTTAATACTGTGGTACCAATGTAGCTGATAGAAAAACTGACACATTTAGTAATCAGTAAACATCTCTATAACTGGATCCTGGACTTCCTGATTGAGAGACCACAGAGGGTGTGTTCAGGTAGGAACACATTAAAGTGCATCATGATTAACACCAGGGTTCCATAGGGATGTATTCTCAGCCCACTGTTATTCACCATCCTGACACATGGTTGCTATGCTAAGCACAGTCGTGAGGCTCATCACAAGGGCGTACAGAGAGGAGGTGGCATCTCTGATCAGTTGGTGCAAGGGAACAACCTTGACCTGAATGTAAGCAAGACCAAAGAGATTATCATCGACTTCAGGAAAATGAGAACAAACCACCCAGTGCTCATGATCAATGATGAGAGTGTGGAGAGGGTTAAGAGTACGAAATGCCTGGGTACACATATATCAGAGGACCTTTCATGGTTGGGAAACACCAGTCAACTGGCCAAGAAAGAGCGCCAATGTCTCCACTTTTAAAGAAGGCTGAAAAAAGCTAAGCTTCCTCCTCATATTCTCTCCACCTTCTATAACAGTGCAGTAGAGAGCATCCTCACCTGCAACTTCACAGTGTGGTTTGGAAGCTGCACAGTTACAGAAAGGAAGGCGCTACAGCGAGTGGTGAGGATTGCAGAGAAGGTAAGAGGTTCCAGTCTTTCATCGATACATCTTTATTCTGTAAGAAGCATCCAAAAGGCCATCAAAATAATACAGGACAACACACATCCTGCACATGGACTGTTTAACCATCTGGTATTGGGCAGGAGATATCACAGCATCCACTGCAGGACTACAAGATTCAGTAACAGTTTCTAACCTACAGTGATTAGACTTGACTTCTGAACTCAGGCACTAGTCCCAGCGGTTTGGACACATAATAAGTCAATTTTTATTCATGCAGTATATACTTACATATATTCCAAGTAAGTGTATTTAAGCAATAACCGATGACATGGTGTGGTATATTGAAGATTTACCCATGGTTGGCATGGTTTAATCACGAGGGTGAAGCCCGAGTGATTACATAAACCCAACCGTGGGTAAATTTCAATATACCACAACCACGGAGTCGTTATTGCCATTATACAATGACATTATTTAAGAAAAAAAAAGTACTTTTCTTAAATAACGTCTTTGTATAACGGCGAATTAATGTTCTTCCACTTATTGTGGTACACTGCTTCCTTGTTCTGATGTACTGAGCATGCGTATGGGACTTGTGTCCCGCGCATACCCAGTACATCAATGCTTTGAAACGGAAGCAATGTAGAAAAGAAAGTCTTCGCTGCTCCATTTTTTTTGTTTGTTTGTATTTTTTAATTAAAAATAATCTTCAGCATAGTTTAGGGGTAGGAGAGAGACAGCATGGAAGAAATACAAGGGCTATCAGGTACGTGTGTTTAATTTTAAATAACGTACCTGATTTCCCTACTATTTTGTCCAAGCTGCCTCTCTGGTATGTCCGGAGTCGGGGATAAAGATTTTATTTTTATTTTTATTTTTTTAGGACTTTTCAGTGGAGGCTTGGAAAGAAAAACTCCAAAAAAATGAGAATTAAAATATAGTAATGTTCTAACAATACATAGCTTTCTAAGGAAAATATGGTCTAATATAGGCACTGTATTGATGGACTTTAAACTCAACATTCATAAGTTAAATTTACAGCTTTTATTTAATGGTTGTGAAATGAATAATCTGAAAGAAACTAGGGTTCCTAGTACTTTTAATCCACCCTTGTATCCCGCACTATTCGAAAAAATATGTGAAATTGATTTTAGAAATAAATTAAAGAGCTCTTATGCTGATGGGGATTGCAAAAGAATATGCCTAATGAAAATGTACTGGAACTAAATGCTTTAAGGCTTGTCAATATCAGAGTCATGAAGCCAGACAAGGGGGGAGGGCTAGTATTTATGACTTAGGATGATTATAACTGTAGAATGGAGGGAATGCTGAAACAGGAGAGTTATGAAATGGTGTCTTTAAATGAACTTAATGTTGCATACAGGAAAATAAGAGGTTATATTAATGATTTATTTGTGGTCAAATAGACTTGGATATATTTAACTATTTAACAACTTCAGCACCTATCACACCTGTTATCTATGGTACTCCAAAGATTCATAATAATCTTGCTAACCCTCCTCTACACCCCATAATTGACGGGAGAAATTCAGCCACATATGCTTGTGCTAAGGTGATTGATGGTATCTTAAAAAAATATGTAGCAATGGAACACCACATTTGTAAAGACTCCTGGTCATTTTTAAGGGACACGAATAATCATGAATGTAGAGAAGAGCTCATCTTTTTAACTGTGGATGTAAAAGACCTTTACACAGTCATCCTCCACAATTCAGGAATTGAATGGGTGGTACATATGCCAATAGAAAGAAGTGCCCCTGCAAATGAAATTAGATTAGTTAAAGAACTACTATACATCATTTTGCAGAATAATGTTTTCATATTTAATGGTGCATACTATCTACAGAAAGGGGGAGTAGTTATGGGGTCCCCATGTGGTGGTAGTTTCACCAAGCTAGTTATGGCCTTCTGGGAGAACCATTTTGTGTTTACAAGAAGTAACATTAAAGATAAAATTGTGTATTATATGCGATTTTTGGATGATATATTTATGATCATAAATGGAGATGAAACTATGGCTAAGGAAATAGTGGATGAGATGAATTCCAGCACATCCTTCCTGGAATTCACGTCCAATTTTGACAGGGTACAGATTGCTTGTTTGGATGTTGGAATTAACTAAGGACATTTTAAGGAGATGCTACTTATCTAAAATTCATAGAAAGAAAACCTACTCAAATTCATTTTTACATTACACAAGCTGCCATCCACAATACCAGAAAAAATCTATAGTCAAAGGTCAGCTGATTAGGGCAGCACAGATGATCACCTTGGATATAGAATTTGTGCAGGAATGCAATAATTTAAAACAAATGTTTGAAAGAAGGGGCTATTCAGAAGTGTTAATGCAGGGACTCATAAAAGAGGTCCAAATAAAAAGAAGGGAGGGGCACTTCTCACCCATTCTGGGGACAGCAGCCTTATTAGCTCATACACTAAGCCCTGCCACCCCTGAGGGTAGCAGTGTTGACATAAATATGCCAATGCACAGTAATAACAACAGTGATAAGAATAGATATATTGTCAGCTTAATTACTACATATGCACCTTATGGTGAGTCCATAAGGGGCACCCTGTTAAAAAACTGGTGTATCCTTATGGAAGACACTGATCTTAGATCTAAATTGGGCACCCTACCAAGAGTTGTAGATAGAAAAGGAGCTAACTTAAAAATATATTGGAGAAAGAGCATAAATTGTACAACAGGACCCCAGGAATGGTTAAATGTGAAGCATGTGCCTATTGTAGGTACATAGATATAGGTAGGGACTATACAGTTGCCAACAGGCATTTTTTGCTCACTGCTAGATATGACTGTAACTCTAAAAGCCTGGTATACTTGGCAAGGTGTCAACTCTGTCCGGCGTTTTATATCTGTAAAACCGATTGTAGGTTGAAAGAAACATATTAAAGTTTTGGTTTGCCTTTGGAGATGTGGCTCTTTGTTTCTTATAGAGGCTTAGAATGACATTTCAGTAAATGTACTAACAATGCATGGCTTTCTAAGGAAAATAATGGTGTAATATATATATCATTCGAACAAAATGTTATGTAATTAAAGATCTTTGACAGCAGTATTCCATTTATCCAACATTAAAACAGCGTAACTTTGTTACAGAATGGAAGGAAAGGAGTAACCATATGGGAAATGGGAGAAAGTGGGAAAAGGTGGTTTGGGAGATGAGAAGGAAAATATGAAATTTAGGCAAGTGGAAGGAAAAAGGGAAAATATGAAAAAATGTAGGCGAGATAGTACAGCTGTGCAAGCTACCTGTAGTTTGTGCTAAATGTATCTATAAGCCAGGTGTCTTATAGAAATGAAGTGGCTTGGAGGTTCCATATTATCCTGGGGAGATACCTGAGCATAGCCAGCAGTCAGTCAGGCATTGTTTAAATTTGGGTTTGAAGCCTTTCAATTTGTCTGTTTGTTTTAGGGGAAGTAATAACTTGTTCCAAAGTTTGCAAAGTTTTATGAATCCACTTGTTACAGCAGTCTCTGTTATACAACTTGTGCACAATTGTCTAAATTGCAAGGACCACAACAATTCCTAAAAGTGGACAGAACAAAGAAGTAATCTCCATGGTGAGTACTGAAGCAACCCTCCCTTCATGATAAATAGACGTATATAGTCTAAAACATACTCTTATTTGCTTATTGTCTGGTGGATGGGCATCCTTGTTTTAGCAACTTAATGATTTTTACACTTGATTTCCCTTGTTGTAAAGATTTTCCTGGGTGGGGGGGGGGTCAGAAAGGCTGTAGGGGTTGTTTAGATGTAATTTCCAGATTGGCAGTTTGAAACATACCTCATTAGAATAGAAATGAGGATGGACCAATGGTTTGGGACCTTTATGATCGGATAAACCAATGGTTTGGGACCTTTATGATCCCCGCCTTCTTGTTAATTAAAGGCACTGTGACAAAGCATACCACCTGATATGTCAGAGTAACAAAGTAACACCAAAGAGTTCTAGAGATGTGGTGCCAGATAAGGTATGCATAACTTGGCATATGATACACAGAGAACACTCAATACCTCTCTGTCCGCAAACTCTTAAGTATTTATTTATTTTTTAAATTTTTTGGTCTCCTTGGACCTCATTTACACTGGCCCAGCCCCCAGTGCCTCATGCACACACCTGGTCTATTGGCATTCTTCTACCTCCCCCCCCAGGACTCGATCCAGTGTTGCTGGGGCTAGTTGTGGATCTTCAGAGCATCTAGGGGCTCAGCTGCTTGTGCTTCCAATCAGTGTTTTTTTTTTTTATATGCCCTATTCACTTTTTCCTTTCCCTGCCTCCCACACTTGCTGGTTGTATCCAAGGGCATCTCCCTTCTTTGGACCATACCTTCCCTTAAGGAGTGTCACTAATGAATGCCGTCCCCCCAGGAAAGGCATGCCTATTCCTCCATGCTGCTCTGTCAGTCATCCGAGCTCCTAATCAAACCCAGGTTGGCTGGGACATAGTTAGGGCTTTATCTCTCTATGTCACTGGAGTGGCTTTGTCCATAGGCTCTTATTAGTCCACCAGTAGTAACACCAGCATGGTATGCTGAGGTTTTGGGCTTGAGTACCAAATAACAGCTAATGTTATCCTTTCACTTTTATAATTCAGAAGATGACATGGGAGAGTTTGCCATGCAATAATATATGATGAAAGTTAGCCATGCAATAATATATAATGAGGGTTAGTCATGAAATAATATATAACGAGAGTTAGCCATGCAATTATATATAATGAAGTTGCATCATACAGAGCTGCTATAGCAGGATGCAACGGGGATGTTACATTACAGTGAGCATGTAGCTCAGACTTCACAGTACAGCTACAGGGATGGAGGGACTGGTACTGAGGAAGAACCAGGGGTACAGATGGCACTTTCTGTGCAACCCTATCCTCCGGTGAAACTTGTAATTTTGTTTACAGCAGAACACAGGCCACTGAACTGATGGGGCTGCAGATCTTGACTGAATGCTATAACTTACTGGCATATAGCTGACCCAGTAACATGTAGCCCCCGACCCCCAAGTCATGAATAACAACTCACTGAACAATAGCTGACCACAATAATAATCTGCACTGTGTTATGCTGTACTGTATTCCATACTGCAGGAGCGCATTAACCTAATTTGTTCTGCTAAGCAGTATTTGAGTAGGGCATTCAGGAAACGCACTGTCCCGTTACCAATAACACTGTATAGTGTACATCTGCAGAAAGGACTTATGATGCTCTGAGCTGTGAAATGAATCTTCATGAAATGGTTAACTTCAAAGTTTCTCTTCATAATATGTCATTGCATAAAATCAAAAGTGCAATCATTTTATGACTGTCATCTTGCAAATTTTTGAACTACATAAGCTTACAATTAGACGAATCATAAAAAAATGAACAAGCACAGGAATCTGTCTAGTTCCAACCTCACCACCATGAGTGCTGAGGGAAAAAAAAACAGAGAAACTAGTGGTCTTAAAACGTAATTGATGAGCTCAGTCACAATTTCAGATACCTGTCTCTCACACCATGGAAAGAATGGACTTGCTGAGTGCAGGCAGATCGAGAAACCATCCAGCAAAGACCTAAGGGCAGCAAAAAAAAAAAAAAAAAAAAAAAAAAAAGGAAGAAGGAATTATTATTTAGGATAGTGTACTTCAACAGGGAACTTAACCTACAGAAGTGATTGCCACTATTGCAATTGCTAGCTGAGGGGAACTTATTTTCTGAGGTTGTTCTTTCAATTTGGACTGAAATTTTACTTCATTAAATAACACTTCATTAATAATAAAAATAAAGTGTTCAGTGATCAAGATCCTCCAAGAGGAACCGTTCTGAACAAATAGCTAGTATTAATATCAGTGACAAAAACTAAATATCAAGAAATATAAAATCATATTCTTCCCTTCGTAACTGCAACTTTGACAACATACTCCTGAAAAATAATGCTGTATTTAGGGATCTGGGTACCTATATTGACAATGAACTGTTGTCTGACCACCGCACATCCATTTTTATAAGAAAGTGCTTTATATTTCACTGCTTATATCATAGCAGCTAGATCCGGAGAGGTAATAGTTCCTCTGTACTTGGAACACATTAGGCTCCTCACTGAGTACAATGCATCTTTTGGTATGTACATGTTTAAACACTTGCCACAACTGGAATGACCACAATGCGTTCTCACTGAAAAAAAATCAAAGGCTTCTATAGTAAAGACTATGCTGACCGTCTCAAAGCCTCAGGCCTCCTCTCAGTGTTATGCAGGTTATTCAAAAGTTACCTCTGCCTTATGTCACCCATCTCTATCAGACCTACGGTATCATAAACAAGGGATATCAGTTTCTTTTCCAAAATAAACAGAACATTAAGGAGAGATAGGTGTGTAGTGCGGAGAATAATGCGCTGCTTCAAAAGGCTTCCACTCCACATAAAGCAAAGTATTTTTCTTACTGTACTCAAATGTAATTTGGATGAATGGATGGGTAACCACAAATTCACCCTCAGTTTAGCACTTCATTTCCTTCATGGCAGGAGAAACATATAAATGCCCCAATATCTTCTTGTCTGGCTCATCTCTGGGTTATTCACATTACCCATTGACTGACTGGGAAACCTACACCACCACTAATGCCACCACTCTGCAAGAATACCTCTCCAAACTATGGCTCTGTATATGCTCAAATAATTCTTCCAGCATTACATGAAACTCGAAACCTTTTCTAACAACTTTAACACTGAAATATCCATCCGTCTTCACTTAATGTAACTCTTCTCCCTCTCAGGTTTATGTATCCTCAGTTACAAGATGAAATTCAAAGAAAAGAAAGCCTAATTCTAATTGTATATCAACATGTATATATTGAACCTGGATGTAAATCATTGCTATTTTTGTATTTTATTTAATGTTGTTTACTAGTAACTTGCATCTGTTAACAGTCATTACGTAACTTTGTATCATCAATGTATATGTAATATGTGGAACTTTCTCCCCAGGCCTCCACTAAAAATGGGCACTCCTAGGCCCAGTGGGCTATCCCGAAAAACAAGTGCAAATAAATAAATAAATAATGCACAAGTACTGCAATTCATGGACATTGTCAGAAATGGACTGGGACAATTAGAGTACTCATTACAGGAAACAAGATCTTAGATATTGTCCTTACAAGTAAAAGGAGCATTTTACACCATCTTTTGTGTATCATCTTCCCTTATTAGATATGACCATAAAGCCATTTCATTTGAAATAAAATTGAAACACCAGGGGCACCTTCTGCTCATGGTACCTTTAGAAACCTCTCTTAGACAAACTGTCTACTCAAGAAACAAGTGCAAGAAAAACCACAGAAACAAACCCCACTTAGTGGAACTGCAATAACAACAAACCGCTTAATAAAAGGAAGAAAATATTGGCCGTAAGTTACAAGAATAATTCCCAAAATAATAGAGTTCTCATCATTAAGTTAAACAAACAACTCAGATGCCCAGTTAAATCCACTGAAGGCAGGATTAGGTGAAGATAGCCATTCAAGCTAAAGATAATCATAAGGCCATTATAATTGTGTTAGAAGTCTCAGGATGTAGATAATTGTGAAGGATTCTACCTGCACTAAAGCTGAAGATATAGTTAACCCACTGACAGATACATTCAGATCAAACTTTACCGTTTATCCCCCTGTCTATCCCAAAGTAAATATCCAAAACTGACACATCCCCAGCTATCACACGTAACTACGTTCTAAAATCACTTTCAAAAGCTAAAAATACTACATTAATGGGTCCTGAAAATATCCCCTGATCCATGAATAGCACAAAGTATGATTTAGCTAAGCCCCTAACAGCACTGTTCAACCTCAGCCTTAAGAAAGACTTTGTAACAATTGGGTGAAGACAGCAACAGCCATCTCCTTGAACAAGAAGGATCCTCTACTGATCCAAGCAATTACTCATATGTAATATATATATTATATATAGGTCTATATATATGTATATATATTACATATATTATATATTACATATTATAGGTCTATATATATATATATATATATATATATATATATATATATATATATATATATATATATATATATATGCATATATATTACATTTATTATATTATATATTACATATTATATATAGGTCTATATATATTATAGGTATATAATGGGTCTGACCAGCCTCACATGTAAGGCCATGGAAAGGATTATCATGGAGTTAATCAACAAACACAGTGGGAACCCCCAAATACTTGATCCATCTCTGTTTGGATATGTTAAAGGCAAGTTATGTGGTTAAAGTGTTTACTTCATAGAGACAAGGTACAGGGTTTGAGCTTCACCAAGGGAAATTGGCTAGGCTTAAAATAGTCCACAAAGCAGGTAGACTAACACTTAACAATGAACTCAGCCTGTTGGACTTGTTTCAAAGAGTTACCATGGTAATGGATGAAGGTAAATCGATGATTACTGCCTACCTTGACATTGCCAAGGCCTTTGACACAATCCCTCACTTGGGTATAGTAGAAAAGTTAAGCAAACTAGGAATAAATCCCTATGTCATCTGCTGGATCAAAACAGGAGAAGCTACTGCCACAAAAAAGACCAGTCACCAGTGCAGTCCCCCAGGGACCTGTTACTGGGACCTCTCCTGTTTGGCATATAATTGTCCAAAGTTAAAGCTAATAATAAAGGACTCCAGCTGACTAAGTTTGCAGATAGCTGCAAGCTGGGTGCAGCAGACCTCTCAACTGTCCCTATTTTGCAAGGACATTCCTATTTTCAAGCCTGATTTACCCCTTCATACAATTTTTTGAATGCCCCTCATCACACGATTTGTGAAGCACAGAAAACCACATGACATGATCAACATAGTGGTGGCACCAATAATTTATAGAAAGAGGAAGCATAAATAAATTACCTTAATTGGTCTACTTTTGTAATACAGCTCATTTAAGTTTACTAATTTTACACTGTCTCCTGGATTCAGCATGCTCTGCACGGTGTGCAGGAATAGTGCAAGAGCTGCTGCACACAATATGTCCGACAAGCGATCCAGGAACGAGGTCCCGGGATGTGCACGAGTGCTCCTACACTATTCCTGCACAGACACAGCTCCTGTATGCTAATTACCCCATCTGCAGGTGAAAAACATGCAAATGAGGTGAATTAGTGATCCAGGAAGCAGGCAGGCATCTGTGCAGGAATAGTGTAACCTGCAGAAATGTATTCGGCTACTAGCCGAATAAATTTCTGCAAATTACAAAACGGAGGCATGACAGCTCCAAAGAAAGCATGCATTCAGTGTAGTAGTAGGCATGTCAATGGCCAAATATATGGCCATTGGCATGGTAAATAGTTGCAAAATTATAAAAAATAACTTTTATTTTTTTTTTGGCCGTTTAAGCATAGGGCAGTGGTGCGCAAATGAGATCAGCCCGAAAATAAGAAAAAAAGTTGGAAATAAGCTTTTATCAGCATTCTGCCATAATATTCAATGGCATGCATAACACAACAATACTATAGAATAGTGATTGCTAAGGGGGAAGGCTGAGTGTCAGTTTTGTAACCATGCATTAGCAGTCAGTTTTATGCAAATGAGGGGACTAATACTGAATCACAGATTTCCCCTCACTGTTAGCTTGCATCCAACCATGTAAGGGCAGGAACACCATGGTATAAGCATAAGAGGTAGATGACCTCATAAGGGGGTGTGTCATGCATGCTGTAAGCTTTTTGGAGCTCTGTGGCTTGTGTTTGCCCTTAGCAAAGCACAGCTAAGGAAGGGGAGGGTGTCTGAGGCTGCCTAGCAGTGTTTACCTTGCCTAAATAGGTGTGCAGACCATGCACCAGGTTTTAAACAACAAAAAAAAAAAAAAACAGGAAATAGCAGCTCTGTTCACATCTGAGCACTGGATATGCGTGGCATGCCTCGGGGCTTAAATGGGAAGGCAATGGGAAGGGAAAACAGCAGTAGGAAGGTAATCAAGGAGAACCAGCATAGCTGGCAGGTGAAATCTATCAGAATCAGCCAATTACACAGACAGCAGCCCAGCCCAGTACTAACTATGCAAACACCTTTCACTCTGGTTTTTCCCACAAACTCTACACCATCGGTGTACACAGACAGGGAAATTTTACCTGACAAAACTAACAAAATGATAGGGGCTGCTGTTGCTCTCATACATCAATATGTGGAAGAGGCTGAGGGTAGTGAGGATGAAAATGCTGATGACCATCCCACAGTGAAGAGAAGAAGAAGAGTGTACAGACCCAGGGTAACCTACCAGGGGCTACATAAGCTGGAGATAGTTGAGCGCCATAGGGTGGACAGGGACATCCTACAGCAAACTGTTGAGCTGTGCCGGCTATGCCTCACACACAGAACCAACAGAGGGGAACCCATCCCAGTGGATACCAAGGTATGTGTAGGCTTATGATTACTAGCCACAGGTACCTTCCAAAGGCCAACTGGGGATATCATGAGGATCTCACAGGCATCAGAATCCAGGGTACTCCACCAGTTCCTGGATGCCATGTCAGCACATGCCAGTGAGCACATATATTTCCTCATCACCCATGAGGTGTTGACCAGCAATATGCATCTCTTCCACCAAACAGCAGAATACCCTGAGGTAGTGGGTGCTATAGACTGCACGCACATACACATCAAAGCACCACCCAGTGAGTGGGATAGGGTCTACATAAACCACAAGGGCTTCCCCTCTATCAACTGCCAGGTCATGTGCAATGCCCAGGGCATTATAATGAATGTGTGTGTGCTGGCAGCCCTGGAAGCTATCACGACTACCACATCTGGCATATGACACAGCTGTACCAGAGATTTGCCAGTGGGGGCATCCCATATGGCCACCTAGTGGGGGATGCTGGGTACACACTGGAGCTGTGGCTGATGACACCCATCAGAAAGGCACACACACCCAAACAAAAACTCCATAATGAGGCACACGCACAAACCAGAATCATAATAGAGCATGTGTTTGGGATGCTCAAGTCAAGGTTCCGGTGCCTGGACATAGCCAGTGGAGCCTTGCAAGTACTCTCCAGCTACATGTACACAAAATTTCATTGTATGTGCCATGCTACACAATATGATCCTGCAGAAACAGCTGCAGCATGAACAGCACGGGGCAGGACCACACAGCCCCCCACCATTGCCAAGGCCAGCACAGGCACAGAGTGACTCAGAGGAGGAACAACCTGAGCCTGCCCAGGCAGAAGGAGGCATGCCCAGTATGCCCAGGCTTTGGAAAAGAGGCAACGCATAGCACATACACTGACATGGTAGCAACCCAGGGAATGACACCTCTCTCTGACTGGCACATACAGTAAAAGAGATGCTAAACATGACACTGCCTGTGCTTTACCATGTATAGGGACTGTACTATGTACATCCAACATAGTCAGCCCTCCAACACCATACTCAGTACTGGCGCAGCCACAAGGTAAGTCACTCGTCCTATCAATTGCTGAATGGAGTAGTATGTTCTGCTAGTTGTAGCTATGGTATGGATGTGAGCATGCAAGGGAAATGGGTAGCTGAATGGGATGGCAGCAGATAGTGGACACCTATATGGGCAGCATGACATCCATAACAAATACTGGTTTCAACAAAGTAGGCAGTACTAGGCAAGGTGACAAATCCCACTGCAGTACATGTGGTGGCTCAAATGTGTCTCAATAGGACACACACATGCATGTCAGTGAGGCTCACGTACCCAACAACAGCCTCAGCCAGCAGGACAGGTGTAGATGACCATAAAGAAAGGCTGTGCTAAGGCATCCAATTAATGGCAATGGAGAACAGCCCTCTCCAGACCTACACAGACAGACTACAACAGGTCAGGCAGTTGTATGTTAGTTCTGTAGGGTAAGAACTCTGAAACTGAAATGTAGGTCAATAAAACCTAAGATCTGTACTCTACTCATATGCCTCTAGTCTGCATGATAGGTCAGAATACAAAATGAAATGCAAGCCAACAGTGTACCTGAAATACCAGTACAGTCATAGCAAATGTCTACAGTTGTCAGGTGTGCCCCCACCCCCACAATCCTATGTAGAAATGCAGTAATATGTATGTGTGGGTTTAATAACAGTGGAGCACAGATTACCTGAGTTGGCCTAATTTACAGGATAGACTGTTGCATGTGTACAATGTGCAGGACTCTGTGTGTTAGGTTGTTGTGTGTTGTATATTGTGTGGAAGTGGTCAGCATATAGGCAAGGAGGGTTGTGTCCCGGTGGCCTGTGGCCAGTACTGTCGATAACAAAAGTGAACCGTGGCAACCGTGCTTAATGGCTACAATCCAATTTAATATGAAGTGCTTTTCATCCAGCAAAATTACTTAAACTTCATCAGATACAACACATACAGATAATGACATTTAAATAGTGAAACTCTTAAGTCACATGATATTCTAAATCACATATTTAGAGAGAAATGCATACATTTCTTTTAAAATTCTTTGATTCATAATTAACTAAAAACATTTATAAAATCATTCTATATCGTATTTTATATCATCTTATATATATATATATATATATATATATATATATATATATATATATATATATATATATATATATATATATATATATCTAAATAAATATAAACAAATAGCTATGAAGTGGATTAAAGACTGACCAAGTGAATCATGAATTAATTCTCTAATACTTTCTTATAAAACATATGAAAACCTTTAACCTATGTATATAAATTATATTAATTATATATACACATAAATAAATAATATATTAAATTCATAGTTGATACCATTATAAAGAATTATTAAGGTTATTATAATCAATAAACAGCAGCCAAAATTAATTAATGTCTGATATACATATACATGTGTTCATCTAAGTAAACTCTTGAGTTTTAATAGAGGCATTATAGAACACATGTCATTTAGACCAGGTATATTATATGCATATAGCCGGACTTGCCTTATTAATTTAAGTCTTTCTAATTCTATCTCAAGTGATCCCCCTCTCAAGCTCTTTTCCACTTGATCTAAAATCCAAAATTTTAATTCATGATTTGGATAATCTTGAATATGGTTGGCTAATGCATTATCTTGTTTAAGTCTACTTATACTATATATATGTTCATATATCCTATCTCTAAGCCTACGTGTCATCTTACCGACATAAAAACAGGGACAATATTAACACTTGGCGAGGTAGACTACCATTTTTGAGTTACAATTGTACTTCATATTCTCATCAATTCTTTGTTATTAACAAATACTGATGACCCAACCAAAATGTATCTACAATATGGACAAAAAACACATTGTTGCATACCTCTCCAGTTAGTATCCGGCCTATGTGTACATTCAAACATTTTTTTCAAGTTTTTATCCCTTCTAGTAGTAAATTTCAGTGTAATACCAAGTTTTTCCACTAATTCTTTATCTTCCGTAAGGATATTCCAGTTCTTACATACAATGTTCCTTATATAATAATAATCTACATTGAATGTTAACACAAAACTGGAAGAGAAAGATGAAGGGCCATTTGTTCTAGTTCTACCCATAGGTGTTACTACTGGAGATTCACATCTATGACTACTAGAATTCTCTACTATAATTTAATTTTCAGACATATCTTTACCAAGTGTAGGTTTATACATACCATTTGTTCTTTTTATAGTTACTTCATTTATAATATTATCCAAAAAACAAATCTGATATGCTCTTTTAATAAACATTTGTTTTAATAACTGACATTTGTTACAGAAGTCCTCCTCTTTTGAAACCATTCTTGCCGCTCTCACTAATTGCCCCTTTACCACCAATTTGTTTTAGTAGTAAGGGTGAGCGCTTGAAAACTGTAAGAATGTATTTGAGTAGGAGGGTTTCCTATATATTTTCCTCGTACTTTTTATCAGTATTATCTTTGACTAATAATACATCCAGAAATGAAATGTGATTCTTATCTAAATTATATGTGAATTCCAGAAAATCTGTACTTTGATTAAAATAATCAACTAAATGTTGAGCTTGCTCTTTACCGCTATTGAATAATATGAAAATATCATCCAAAAAAAAAACCGCATAAAGTACACAATTTGTGATCTAATTTCATCAATATTAAGCACAAAGGAGCGTTCCCAGTAGTTCATGACTAAGTTCGCAAAACTAGAGCCACATGGGGACCCCATGGCCATTCCTCTTTTTTTGGTGGTAGAAGTTGTTTTTAAAATATATATAGTTATGTGATAACACAATATCTAATAGTTCATCCACCAAACATATATCTGATAGAGAAGCACCTTTGTTCCTAAGATTAAGTGTAACCCATTCAATACCTTGTTCTTGTGGTATTGAAGTGTAAAGGTCATTTACATCTACTGTCAGTAAGTTGTGTTGTTCACTAAACTCTATTTCATTATTTTTTTCTAAAAATGACCAAGAGTCTTTACATATTACAGTTTCTGTTAATACGTACTTCTTAAGAACTGAGTCTGCCACCTTTGCACATGCATAAGTTGCGGAGTTCCTACCATCTACAATAGGTCTAAATGGAGGGTCAACAAGATTCTTGTAAATTTTAGGCACTCCGAATATTGTTGGAGCTATAGGTGCTGACATAATCATATAATTATACAAGTCAACATCAATTTTCCTTTCAATAAATAAATCATTGATATATATTTTAATTCTTTGATTAGCCAGATTATATTCATTCAAGGAAGCTTTAGCGTAAAAATTAGATGATAACAATAGTTCTATCTTATTCTCATAGTCAACTGGGTCCATAAATACCAGACCACCACCTTTATCTGTTTCATAATACGGACCCTAGTTGCTTTTAGTAAGTGTGTGTGTGTGTGTGTGTGTGTGTGTGTGTGTGTGTGTGTGTGTGTGTGTGTGTGTGTGTGTGTATGTATGTGTGTGTGTGTGTGTGTGTGTGTGTGTGTGTGTGTGTGTGTGTGTGTGTGTGTGTGTGTATCTGTGTATGTGTGTGTGTAGAGATTAATGATTTTGGGGGCATTCACAGTCACTACAACTGCCATTGCCCTACTTTAGCAAGCCCGCTGATGTCAGTCACCTTGAAATACTCCTTTGGACAAGCGCCAACCCTATAAGCTCTGTGGTATGTGTGATAACTGTGTAATGCTATAGTGTAACATACTAGTTTGGTAGGAGTACTAATCCCAGATATAGAAATTGTGTGTGTGTGTGTGTGTGTGTGTGTGTGAGTGTGTGTGTGTGTGTGTGTGTGTGTGTGTGTGTGTAGAGATTAAGGATTTTTAGGCCATTCACAGTCACTACACCTCCCATTGCCCTACTTTAGCAAGCCTGCTGATGTCAGTCACCTTAAAATACCCTTTTGGACAAAGGCCAGTCCTATAAGCTCTGTGGCATGTATGATAACTGTGTAATGCTATAGTGTAACATGCTAGTTAGGTAGGAGTTCTAATCCCAGATATGGCAACTGTGAAACTGTGTGTGTGTGTGTGTGTGTGTGTGTGTGTGTGTGTGTGTGTGTGTGTGTGTGTGTGTATGAAGAGATTAATGATTCTGAGACCATTCACAGTCACTACAACTCCCATTGCCCTACTTTAGGAAGCCTGCTGATGTCAGTCACCTGGAAATATCCCTTTGGACAAGGGCCAGCCCTATAAGCTCCGTGGCATGTGTCATAACTGTGTAATGCTATAGTGTCACATAGGTTCATAGGTTCATAGGTTTATACTAGTCTATCTGCCCTAAGGCATTTATAAGCCTAGCCCAAAGTTTTGTGGCTTACGCCACCCCTTATATGAAAAAATACTGTGCCCATTAGTTTGTTGTGCCTCTGTCCAGCAGTGACACAGAGATGATTCCCAGGGTAAACATATGATCTCCCATCCACAGGTCAAGATTTCTCTTGAACAGAGCCAGCGAGGTGCTCTGCCTCACATGGACCGGGATTTTATTCCACAGCATAGGGAGTCTTTGAGTGATAAATCTATCCCTCCAGCACGTCCTATTTATATCCGTGCTAAGGTTTAAGCCGCTTGCTCTAGTGGTTTTGGTGGATTTGGATTTTTTGAGGTGGAGCATGTCCATTAATTCCGGGTTGGACATGGCCTTGTATGTCAGGCACATGTCACCTCTGAGCAGACGGTATGCGACTGAATAGAGCTGGAGTTCCTTCAATCTGGCAGCATATGACAGATTTTGGAGTCCCTTTATCCTTTTGGTGAGGAACTTTTGGGGTCTCTCCAATTGCTGCAGATGTCGGGTGAGATACATCCCGAATGGGGCATTGTACTCGATCATTGGTCTGATAAGTGAAGAGTACAGGGGAACAATGACCTCCCTAGATCTGGATGTGAATCCCTTCATGATCAGGTGGGCAATGTAGAAGGTCTTTCTAACCACTTTAGCAATGTGAGTGTCAAAAGAAAGGCCACTGTCAACCTGGGTCCCCAGGTCCCTGATAACCTCTTCTGTGCTTAGTGGATTGCCACCTATAATGGTAGCTTGGGGTTACCTTGTTTTTCCCGAAGGGTATGACTATACATTTTTTGGCGTTTAACTTCAGGCCATGGCTCTGGCACCAGCTATCTGTTTCCGTGAGTCCCTTCTGAAGGATATCCGTGTCCGATGCACTTTCCACTATGGCTTCCAGTTTGCAGTCATCTGCAAACTTTGTCAGCCAAAGTCCTCCCATGTTGGCTTGTACTTCTGAGAAGTAGATGCCGAACAATAGGGGGCCAAGGACCGAGCCCTGTGGGACACCACTTGTGACCGGCTTGGAGTCTGACATAGCGCCAGCAACTCTAACCCTGTGGGTTCTGTCCTTAAGCCAGTTTGCAACCCATCTTGTGACATATGGGTTTACATTTAAGCTGGTAAGTTTTTGTACAATACCCGAGTGGGGTATTGCATCGAAAGCCTTTGCAAGGTCAAGGTAGGCTGTATGGACTGCCTTTCCATCATCAATGGCCTTGGTGACTGTTTCGAAGAAGTCGACCAAGTTCAAAAGGCATGATCTGCCCTTGACAAAGCCAAACTGGGTCGGGTCCAATGTCTGCAAGTCCCCTATATCTTTGTTTATGAGCTCCATTATGATCCTCTCCATAGCTTTGCAGACTAGACTTGTTAAGCTTATGGGGCGGTAATTACCAGGGTCCGTAGAGGCACCGCCTTTGTGGAGTGGGACCACAGTTGCCGTACGCCACTCCTTGGGCATGTATCCTGTGGTAAGGCTGAGATTAAACAGCTGCCTTATGTGCGGGTTTAATTCCTCATTTAGCTCGTGTAGCACACAGCCGGGGACACCATCCGGTCCCATTGATGCTGTGTTTTTAGCTTTAGAGAGAGCAGCTTTTACCTGCGCATTTGAGATGTCTGGGAGGCTACACTCCGCTGGGATAGTTATCTCTCCTTTAGGGGGGGAGAGGGGAGTGAAGTTTGCACTGAACCTGTCTGCCAGTATGTTGGCAATGTCTGTGGGTTCAGTGATTTTTGCATCATTTTGGACTAATTCCGAGCATATTTGGGAGTTTCCACCCAGGTTCCTAACATAGCTGAAAAAGGCCTTATGATTGTCCTTTGAATCCATGGCAATTTTTCTCTCAAAATTGGCCTTAGCTGATTTTATGAGTGCTCATATTTTTTTACTAATAATGATCAGGTTTGATTTCCCTTTTATGGATTTTGTTCTATCATGTAATAGCTTTCTCCTCTTATTGTAAAGTTTGTTAATGGCTGGGGTCCACCAGACTGGACGTTTGCCCTTTGTGGAAAGAGTCTTGGTTTTATTTGGGATTGCCTGATCCATGCAGTCCTGGAGGTGTTCATAGAAGGCATTTGTAAGGGCTTCCGCAGCTTGGGTTGTGGTTTCCACTGGCTCAGGGGCCTTGAAGGATACCACACCAGTCTTGAGTAGTGTGAAGTAGTGTATATACTAGCTAGGTAGGAGTTCTAATCCCAGACATGGCAACTTTGAAACTCTGCATAGAGATTAATGCTTTTTAGGCCATTCACAGTCACTACACTTCCCATTGCCCTACTTTAGCAAGCCTGCTGATGTCAGTCACCTTGAAATACCCCTTTGGACAAGGACGGCCCTATAAGCTCTGTGGTGCATGCAATAACTGTAATGTTATAGTGTAACATACTAATTATGTAGGAGTTCTAATCACAGACATGGCAACTGTGAAACTCTGTGTGTGTGTAGAGAGTAATGTTTTGAGGCCATTCACAGTCACTACACCTCCCATTGCCCTACTTTAGCAAGCCTGCTGATGTCAGTTACCTTTGAAATACCCCTTTAGACAAGGGCCAGATGTATAAGCTCCATGGCATGTACAATAACTGTGTAATGCTATAGTGTAACATACTAGTTAGGTAGGAGGTCTACTCCCAGACATGGCAGCTGTGAAACTATGTGTGTGTGTGAGTGTGTGTGTGTGTGTGTGTGTATGTGTGTGTGTGTGTGTGTGTGTGTGTGTGTGTGTGTGTGTGTGTGTGTGTGTGTGTGTGTAGAGATTAATGATTTTAAGCCATTCACAGTCAGTACACCTCCCATTGCCCACTTTAGCAAGCCCGATGATGTCAGTCACCTTGAAATACTCCTTTGGACTAGGGCCAGCCCTGTAAGCCCCGTGGCATGTGTGATAACTGTGTAATGCTTTAGTGTAACATACTAGTTAGGTAGGACATCTAATCCCAGACATGGCAACTGAGAAATTCTGTGTGTGTGTGTGTGTGTGTGTGTGTGTGTGTGTGTGTGTGTGTGTGTGTGTGTGTGTGTGTGTGTTTAGAGATTCTTGTTTTGAGGCCATTCACAGTCACTACACCTCCCATTGCCCTACTTTAGCAAGCCTGCTGATGTCAGTCACCTTGAAATACCCCTTTGGAGAAGGGCCAGCCCTATAAGCTCTGTGGTGCATGCCAATCATGCAGAACAATCTAGTAGCAGTAACTACAGAGGTATGGGTTTGAATCTCATCTGTAGCAAGTGTTTGTGTGTGTACATATGCATGCATGTACCTCAAATATTTTGGCCCCATTTACACCCAGTACACATCTCAGAGCCTGACTTTAGCAGTCCTGCAGATATCATCCATATTATACGTACCTGTTACCAACCCTAAACCATGTCAGGTCAGTGATGCGTGTGGTAAATGCATAACATAATGGTCCATAATGATTGTTAGATAGAGGTTTGAACCTCACCCCTGGCAAATTTAAATATGTGTTTAGGGTAAAATTATTTTTGGGATCTCTCACCCACTACATCACCCAATGCCAGTATTTACAAGGGCTGGTGATGTTCCTTACCTTAGAAGTACCTTGGGACAACATCCATCCTATAAGCTCTGTAGTGGGTGCGATAAATGCGGTACAATACATAGCAAGGTAGGGGTTTGAATCTCAGTGCTGGCAAGTGTGTGTGTGTGGCTGTCATCAGTATCCTGTGTGGAGGCTGCTGTGATTGTGTAATGACAGGATGCATTGTGGGGTGGGTTTTGCTAAATTATTATATTAAGGACCTAGTATATGTCACAATGTCCACCTTACAAGGACAACAGATGTCAAACACCAGAGAGGCTGGTGTAGACAATCCATAGCCCTACATGTGACATTATGGATTGGTAAACAATATAGGTAACCCTTGTATTACGCAGAGAACACTGTCCACCTATGTCTCATACACAAACACACTTGGCTAGGCAATAACCACTATATTGATAATTCCCTGCATATTGCCTCACAGATTGTAACCATGGTGTGATTGCAGTGGACTACATGCCTGTTGACCACAACAGTGCCACTGACATCAGAAAGTACTGTGATCTGTTACATCTCCTGACTGTGTGTTATCCAGCAAGTAAAAGGACATGGCATCCTGTTATATCCCTTCAGTAGGCAAATAAATGCTTACAGTGGTCCTTTTGCTATGCACCCCACTGGATGCCTGCAACAACTGTAGAGTCTGCAAATGTAACCCACAAAGTGAATACCATGCCTTATACACATGCCCTGTATGGACCAGATGCCAATAACGTCTCTGAATACTTGCATCATGCTGTCAATGTAGGTGCAAGCACAACCTCAATTCCATAGCCAGGTCTCAAATGAGGTCAGGAATGCTATATCAGAAGATAACAATCTGTACACAAAACATGCCCCAGAGACCTCAAGTACACTTCCACGTCAAAAAACATGCGTGTGGGACATGTGCAAAACCCAGACAATGTCCATGTTATGGAATATAGATCACATACATAGGAAGCAGTGCACATCACTGGCCACCCACAATAGTAACCCAGATGAGTGGATGGTGAATACAACACACAGCTGTGGGGACCACTCCATGGACTACACCCCTGAGCTACACTGGAGACCATTGTCATGTGGCTTGATGCCAAGGTATTCCCTTTACCTAGTCTTGTACAGCCTTCAGGCCCATTCACCTACTACACACCTGTGACACAATGAACCTATGCATCTTAGTACTGGCAAGTGTGTGTGTGTGTGGGGGGGGGGGAGGAAATTAAGGATTTCGAAGCCATTCACAATCACTACACCTCCCATTGCCCTACTTTAGCATGTCTGCTGATTTCATTCACCTTGAAATAACCATTTGACCATGTCTCAGCCATAGAAGCTCTGTGGCACTTGTGATAAATATGTAATACTGTTCTGTAGCAAATTAGTTAGGTAGGAGTTCTAATCCTGATCCTGCCAACTATAATAATGTGCGTGTTTCCCTGAGAGTGTGTGTGTGTGTCTCCATTAACACCTGCTTTTGTGGACATTCACATGCACTACACTTCCCTTATCCCTCCTTTAGTACTGTTGCTGATGTCACTCACCTTCAAAGATACCTTTGGACAGCTCACCAACATGTAAGCTCTGTGGCGTGTGCAATAATGGCATAACACTGTAATAGCAATACATAGTCAGGTGGGGTTTGAAAATCAGTGCCGGTAAGTATCTGTTTGTGTTTGTGTCATCAGTATCCTATGTGGGTGCTGGGGTGATTGTGTACTGACAGGATCCATTGCAGTGTGGGTTTTGCTACATCATTATATTGAAGATCTATATGTCCCATTGTCCACATTATAAGGCCAACAGTTTTCAAACACTGTAGAGGTTGTTGTTTTGTTGCTAGGCAGAACAAGGACTGTTGGCTACAAAGTGGTTAAGGCAGTTTTGAGCAGCTTTAAGCCAGTATGCATGGGTTTGCATGAAGGTAAGCAATGCTAACGTACGGTTAAATAAAAAGGCACTTACACCGTGTAGTACCAGTGCACAAATCTGCTTAGCAATTATATTTAAGCAATGCTTACACCTGCCAAGCATGGCTCCGTCTTGGTAACCAGTGATCACATTCCAGACTGATGAAATAGCATGGTAATGTCATCTTTAATAAGTGTATTTAATTTCATGTACATAACATGCTTCTATGTGCTGTCATTACAGTAGCAAGGGGTGTGAGTATACTGCATGGGACACCTGAGTATATATGGCTAGTACAACAATCTTTTCCATTTGTATGTGTTTCAGACATGGGTAGTATCCCAGGTTATATACAGTCACACGTACATGTATTGTATCATTATGTTACTACTGTTAACAGTGCTTTCCCAAGTAAGAGTAAGAGTAGATTGCAAATTATAGTACTTGAATTATACACCCCTGCATGCAAAGCTGGACTCTGAGTACTGACTATTGTTTTCTTGGTGTGTGCACTATGTGTTAAGTATTTGCTACTGGATAGTGATCTGATATGTAGATATTAACTGTAGACTACTATGTGTATAGGACATGTCATTGAGGGCTGCTGTCATGTAGTAATGGTATTACTATCAGTGTCAGACATCTATTTGCCAAAACATTAATCTTTATGCATAACCTGTTGGCTAGCTGATTTCTGTCTGTCCTCTGTACAGATGTGCAGATGTCAGGTATCCATCTTGGCTGTTTACAGGCAATTTGTGCTTGACTGACACTGACATGTCTGCCCAGCTGTGTTATGATTGCTACAGCTCAGAAACCCCACCCTGTATGCACAACATGCCATGGATACCTCAACTAGACTACCACAGTCAACAGAACAAGCTTAGGTACAGGTTTCCAACCCAGACACTGGCCATGTTATGTGGTATATGTTGCATACATGTCAATTGGAGCACCTCACTGGCCCTTTGCAAGAGACAACCAGATGATGGGATATTCCATTTAACTGTCACCCTGAGGATCACTCGCGTGACATCAGTTGACAGATAGCCTGCTGACAAATGTCAGGTGGCATGATATCACTTTACCAACATCCCCTACTCTTCTCATCTCTCCATGGACAATATCGCAGCACACACCTAGGTACACCTGCACCTATGGACCCCAGTACTGAGAAATGTGTCAGTGTGCATTGCTGAGAACAACAATGTCTGTGTGTTTGTAAACTTGTAGTTGATAATACCCTGAGGGCCTTCTCACACACTACACCCCCCATTGCCATAGTTAGAAATGGCTGTTGCTGTAATGGACATTAAATGTACCTTGTTACACTCTTCACCCATGGGCTACCTGGAGCTTGCAGTATCAGCACAACACTGTTGTACAAATGGGTAGATAGGCATGTGTTAACCTCTAAGTCCTGGCAAGTGTGTGTATGTGTGCAAGTGTGCATATTTTTAGGATGCAGCATTCTGAGGCCATATTCTCCAGATACAATACACCTGTCCATACAGTATAAGGGACATTGATGTTGCTGACATTAGGAAAGCCATGACAAACCATCACCCTACTATCCCTGTGGCATGTGCAGTAAATGCATATCCTTGTAGTAGCACTGATGAGACAGATAGTCCTGGTCAATGTGTGATTGTGGGTATGTCAGAGAATTATATTATCATAGGTTTCAGTGAGTAAAATACCCATGTGGGGTGTGGGTGCTGGGTATACTGTCTTTACACCATGGTACCCCCAGTACATGTCCCAAGGTCCACTGTATGAGGACCACTGTCACCATCAACCATACAGGTAGCTGATTACACTATCCAGCCCAATGATGCATGCGCTATGTGCAAAGTATCTGTAATAGAATGGACTCACTGACCAGATAGTTATCACTGATAAACCCAAGTCTTTCAGATGTGTCTCTGTTATGTGTTTGTCAGTGTGTATATGACAGTATGTCATACTATGCATTGCTCATTAACACCAAGTACATCCCACATTACCATTCTGTACAAGGCCTGGTGATGTTCCTCACTTAACAAGAAACTTGGGACACACCTCATCCTAAAAGCTGTGTGGTGTGTGCAATTAAGGCCAAATGCATTAGTAGCAATAAGTACTTAGGTAGGGGTTCTACTCTCAGTGTTGCCAAGTAAGTGTGTGTGTGTGTGTGTGTGTGTGTGTGTGTGTGTGTGTGTGTGTGTGTGTGTATGTGAAGGGATCTACTTCAGTTTGCAGAAAATAAATGTCCCAGGAGGTCATCTGTCCGAAAACTGACTGGCAAATGCTAACATTTCAAAGGAACCATCTTGTGGAAATTCATTCCATCAAAAGTAGTACTAGATGTGTAAATGCCCTCTTGCCCACTGTATAGCTGTACAGTGATTCTGAAGTTGGTATATATAGCTGGTTGTCAATGTTGTGGACAAAGCCACCCTCATTGGGGTTATTTTGTTTATCCCCCCACTTAGTCTGCTGTAATACTGCACAGTTTATGTTAACAGGTTAAGTAGTTGTCAATCATGCTATGTGTGGCTCTACACCACCTCACACCCTCCAAAGTGGAGGGTGTGCCACCCACACCAGCACACCTATGTTTACCAACACCAGGACTACACTATTTTGGGAAAGGGGACATATACCCTGCCAGTACCATCGTCAGTGACATGAAACTAGCAGACTGATTATTTACTGATGTGATGTTTTGTCTATTTTGTCTTGGTGGAATTACATAGGCCAAAATGGGTTCACTGCAAAATTAAGTACATCCATGTCCACAGTATTCTCTGTGTATTGCATCAATACCAAAGCCTCTGTGTGTGTGTGTGTGTGTGTGTGTGTGTGTGCGTGTGTGTGCGTGTGTGCGTGTGTGCGTGTGTGTGTGTGTGTGTGTGTGTGTGTGTGTGTATGTGTGCACGTGTGTGTCTTATACACAAACATGTGGTGTGTGGGATCCCTTTCATATGATAGAAACCTCATTTGACTGAAACTCATTTGACTGAGACCATAAAACTGAAATTTCAAAAGACTGAAACCCATAAGATTGAAACCCATAATACTTAATTCCAACATACTAAATTTTAAACTGGACCATATAAAACCAGACTAGGAGGGGAGCTACATCCACCACACATCCCAATGTGGTGAGCTGTGCCACACACCTCCAACTATGCATACTAACTCCAGGATCACACTACAGTGGGGAAAAGGGCATAGTAGTGGCAGCTTGTAGACTACTGTAAGGTAAGTGAAATGTATATGCCCTTTTCCCCACTGTAGTGCAATCCTGGAGTTGGTATATACAGTCTGGTTTTATATGGTCCAGTTTACAATTTAGTATGGTGAAATTCAGTATTCTGGGTTTCAGTCAAGTTACTTTTCAGTCTTTTGAAAATTCAGTCTTATGGTCTCAGCCAAATGAGTTTCAGTCAAATGAGGTTTCTATCACATGATAGGGATCTGGTATGTGCCACCCAGTACACTAACCATTGTCCACTGTAGAAGGGCTGCTGACATCAGGCACCATGCACTCACCTGTATACAACCCTCAGACCTATCAGCCATGTAGCACATGCAGTAACTGTTATACAAACCTGTTATTTGTGTTCAGCTGTACCCAGGATATGACACAGTCAATGTCCCACCACAGTGCCATACCCCTTGTAGGAAACAACAGCAGACCAGCATCCTGCTGACACAAAGACACCTAGAACACAAACAGAATACATTATGGAGACCACTATCAGTCAGTGTATCATGGCTAGACAGCTACACATCCTGACATGTAAGCATTAAACTTTCCTACTGAACACGTTACACAACATTACATTGGTACACCATAGTACAGTCACCTTGTGCATCAGAACCATATTAGCCTGTCCCTGCATTGACGGCATGGATGACAGGGATGTGGCACAGGTATCATCATATGCAAAGGGTGTGTTGTGGGTTTGCCAGAGACCTAGGCTGAGCCATTTGGTTGACATGATGTGTGTGTGTTAGGGGGTTTCATTATTAATTGGGCTGTGCAGATGTGGTGTGTGTAGGTATGGAGATGCCCTAGCTGAGTTGGTGATGTGTGTGTATGTGTGTGTGTGCGTGTGTGTGTGTGTGTGTGTGTGTGTGTGTGTGTGTGTGTGTGTGTGTGTGTGTGTGTGTGTGTGTAGGCACACAGTTCTGCCATGTGGCTGCCCTATACAGGGGTTTGTTGGACAGCTACAGACTGTACATGGTAGGGTGTGCAGTTCACCATCTCTGACAATGGACACGAGAACTGCATCTGCCAGGGATTCCACGGCCACTACCAGGTACAAAGCCAGATATAGTACTCTCCCCTGATGATGACAAATGTCTGCTGAATCCGGGTCCCTGTTGGGACTGGCCAGGGCCATGTGCATGTGGCCTGCTGTGTTGTGGTGTGGACAGCACCCCCCCCTGCAGTGCTGATGCTGGTACTGCCACTACGGAGCGGCTGTGACTTGCTGCACGTTCACGTAGACCTCCACCTGTTGCTGTTGCTGACCTACGTCCATGTGGCTGTCGCCCTACTCCCACCATATGCTCTAACACAGACATTGCACGGTCGAGGATTCCCACCATCTCACCCAACTGTCTATCCAGGACTTCTGCAAAATAACGGTGGGCACCTGCAAAATCATGGATGTTGTCAATAACAGCAGAATGAGTAGCCCCCCCCTGAAGCCTCAGACTCTGTGTAGTATAAAGTTCCATCCATGCCTGTGCCTTCATGATGGCCTAAAACATGTGCCTGGTGACACCTGCTGTGGCACATCTGCCAGGGGCATGATGGCCAGCAGCCCTCCTATGAGCACCCCTGTACATCTGCCTGTGTGGTACCTCGCCTGCCATCCAGCTATGGCTGTTGTGTACAGACACACTTGCCATGATCACCACACTGTCCTGTCCCATGCAACCACCCCCCAACTGTCCCTCATCTATGGCCACTGGTGATGGGGTATGCATAGGCAATGTGACTGTGTGCAAGGATGGGGTGGATAACAGTGGGATGTCAACTGATGGCACAGCTTCAACCCCTGACAATCATGCCTGTGCCTCACCATACCAATCATCATTGTCAGAGTCTATATGGACACTAACATCAGTTTGCCTGCAGGAGGGACCCTGACCCACCTCGCCACCTGTGAGGGGAAAACAAAAAAAAACATACTTTAAGACCTGTACATCATTGCTTACCTCTACACCCCCCCCCCACACACACACACACACTTACAGGTGAGGTGGCACAAAGATATTACATAGACCTCTCATTACCCAGCTGTCAACATGCATGACATATGGCACTCAACAGCATGCACTGCAGCTATACTCAATCCCTGTTACCAACATTATACATCTTTGTGATGCATGTGTTGTGTTAGTAGGTGATGCCCCTTCCCCCTAGAACGCATTGCACACATGTACAGAGTATTGCTGTGCACCTGTTCAGCACCCTGGCATGTACTGTGCACCATACCTCACAAGTGTACACAACATTGCTGAATGTGTATATGTGTGGCAGTTATGTTTGCTCTGTTGCTCACAGCCCCTATGTATTTGTTTGACACATACCTGGGATGACATGAGGACAGATGTTAATAGTGAATGCCTGACATCTGATTTGCAGATCCCATCATCAGCAGTGCATGTATGAGCAATAAAATCCAATTACACAGACAACCTTTATAGCTTACTGTGGCTATGAGGAGTGTGCACTCCGTTATTGACATGCCACCCTCTTCCCTGATATGACATGGGGCCACAATACTGCATATGTTAACATTACACACACCTGATATGTGACATATGACCTGTGCAATCAAATGCAGTATCAAACAAATGTGTTAGTTGTGCAGATGCTGATTCAGATGCATACAATATGCATACAATATGTGGGTTGCATAAGTGTGCAAACCCTTAACATGATGGTTTGTTGCAGCACCTTTTAAATAACTATTCCTAGAAGGGGTATACTAGCACGGCCCATCTTCACTTGCCATTATTTGGTCACTCCGCCCTACAAATGTCCCCAATTCTGCCAGATTGCAAGGCCAGCTCATGTGGACAGCCCTTGGAGGTCACACAGTGCCTTCACTATTGCTGTGGAGTCAGGGTTATGTCTGGCACAATCCATGACCTTGACTGTGTTCAGATATAGCCATTCTTAGTGGGCTCTGGATGTATGCTTCAGTTCACTGTTGTGTTTCTGGATGACTCCCCTCCCCACCCTCAGCCTTTTTGCAGATGTTTGACAACTATGGGCCACACATGAGTTCCATTTTGCAGTGTCCCAAATTCAGAACACCATGTGTACAAGCCTAGTTTCTGCTAATGAACAGCAAACCTAAAGGTGTACACTGGCACCAGCAAGGTACAGATGGGAATGGTAGGCCTGAGGTGTAGTAAGGTGTTGCTTGTGCAGCACATATATCTTTATTAATACTGTCTGTAGGTCTCAGCCTTGGTCTCGGTACACCATTACACATTGCAACACATGCATTTGAGAGACTTGATGTTATGCATATGCTACCTGTAGAGAGCTCTGGATGATGTATTCTGTGGAATGACTCTTCCATCTGATACCCTAACCCATAGGCCACACTTATGCAGGGTCCAGGCAATTGTTGACACAGGTACTGCACAAGCAGTACTTGCTAGACATTCCTGCAAGTCCCTCAGTGTTGCTGCATGTTTCTGGGCAGGATCATGTCTATGCGTGCTCCCGGGTGGGCAAGCACTATCCCCTGAGGTGGTTCCACCTGAAGGTAGTGCAGGACCAGCAGATGAGGAGGTCCCGGGTTGGGTCCCAGACATGCGGTGGCCTGGTGCCATGGCCAGATGAGGTGGGAGAGGTGGTTCTGCTGGGAACAGCCTTCCCAAACATGTTATTGTGTTGCAGTTTTACAACATATGTGGGTTAGTATTAGTCAACACAATCCAGGATTATTTATAACAGCATGCATAGATACTCCCATTAACCCAAAACACCAGATTTGGAACAGTTGCATAGCAAATAGAACACATGCATATATGGAACCACAGTGGCCATTACAATGACATGCAGGTTACATTGTTAGCAGCAGGCCACCAATAAGAGTGTTTCAACATGGAACATGAATAGAAACACATTTCAATATTTGTTGCACAATATGATATATGTCCCAACAGTAGGTTTGGTGTAAACATACCCATTGATTTGTGTGTTCAGATTATTGTTGCAGATATGGTGGTGGGGGGGATGTCACTTAGCAACTATTACATCCTTGCAGTATGAGGTCCTCAGACCTTTTTTTTCTTGTTTATGTTTTCCAGGTACCATGTCCAGAGAGCGTCTCCCTGCCTATACTCCACAGGAGAATGGCATACTAATTAACTACATCATGCATCATATCAGAACCCTGTTTGGGCATACGGCCCACGATCTGCAGGAGAGGACTTCCCTGTGGAATGAGCTTGTTGTCTACAGAGTAAACGATGTCGGCCTGCATAACTGCAGTTATGAGCAGTTGCAACATCGGTGCACTGACCTTATCCGCCATTCCCATCAGCATGCTGCTGAAGTTAGGAGGGACCAGCTAGCCACAGGTGGGGGTCATGCCATCCAGCCCCCATTGACACATGCTGAGAAGCTCCTCGCCAGCCTTGGGGCACCTGCCCGCCAGCCAAGTCAAGAACCTGATGATAGCATTGTGGAGGTGGGTGCTACTCACACAATGGACAAGGAGCATGCATGTAAGGCCCCAGGGTACATTAGAAGCCCACTGTTGCTTATCCATCTTCATCTGTAAAGTATCTTCATACATATGTCCGATAACATGGTCTGTTGCTGCAGATGTGCATAATCTGTAGTATTGTGGGTTTGTACTGTTGATGTACTGAAATGCTGCTCCCACCCTGTACCAATGCCACAGATTTGGTTACTGACATCACATCTCTCACACAACTATGTAGGTCTCTCTGATATACCTCTGGGGCAGCAGCTTGTAACTGGTGAGTATGGAGTTATTTTGTTCAGGTTTGCCAATACACTGGCCATGTTATGGCCATGGTACTTGCCATGCACACATTTAACACACCTACCCATAATGCATGCTGTACATGTTCACTTATTGTTGCTGTTAACTGCACTGCATCACAGTGGTCACCATGGTGGCATATCTGAAGGGTATGTAAGAGTCCTGCAGTATAACTAACAACCTGTCAGTGCAAGATGTGTGGACAGAGATGAACATAATGGTGGGACAAAATGCCTACAGTAGGGACATGTCTGAAACATTACTCTTATACAGTGGCTACAGCAGTGTATATACCACTATTACAATGACAACTGTTACAGATCTACACAATGGCATATCACAATACCACATTCCTCAACTTTTACAACCTGCAGTGTGATCCTAACATGAGCAATGAATGTGCAATATGGAATCTTATGTTAGGACAACAAATATGGGGAATACATACCTTAACAAACACTGGAAGCATATTTGTGCACACACTCCAAATAACATATTGTGGAAGCAGCTTTTGAGGAACTGACAGCATTCACTCTTCTTGAGTATGTACCTTCCATCAAGTACAGCTCCTCAATGTCACACCAAGTAATGGTCTGCTGTGTAAGAAGTATGTCCATGACATTTGCCCACTCATCTGCAACAGAGGCAGCCATGGCTTGCACTCATCTTACAAACCATAGAATGGATCCCATATCCAAAAGATAGCACTCAGGAGTGGGAGACGTAGCCTTACCTCACCATTGCATATAGCATGGCAAACAGTGCAGACAAGCATATATGTGACAATGAAGTATGGGACAACATTAATATAGAATATAAACAGATGCCCATCCAAGACTGATGACAACACATGTTGCAAACTAAAGAATAAGAAATAAATGAATGTAGGGATGGCTTCAGGCTCCAGTCTCTTGAAATTTTTATTGTAGTATATCACACAAGCGCTTTCACCAAATGCTTCCTCAGGTTTTCATGATTCTACTAACAAATTAGAGCTCTTAAGTAGCACTATAAAATCACGTGACCTGTGCAATCAGATTTCCATACATAAAAGCTGCACCAGCTCAAGAGATACATACATTTCAAACACTAAAAATCCTATGCGTAAGCTTTCTTTGCAACTTCATCAAAGACTTTACTTATATATAACTAGAAATTTTAAAATATCCCAGTTGGTCAAATGTTAAAAGCTACATCAGCTCTAAAAATAAATATATTTCAAGCACTACAAATTCTAAGTATAAAACCTTCTATAGCTCTTATTTGCACATAAGAGAAAGTATAAGTGTGTCACATTTAATATAGAATACCTGTGACTAGGTATAAACCAAAAAACATCAACTAAATCATCTTAGAATTATAAGACCTTCCTAGTCTTCATAACACACATTAAAATATTAAAATATTAGAATTTATATAATAAATATCAGAATTGCACACAACTAAAAGGGAGTGCCACTGATATGTCAGAGACAAGACCTGTGCAGTGAACAGACAAAACATAACAGCCAATCCTCTGGCCATCATGTGGATAGGCCCACAGTTGAGAGCAATGCAGACAGACTGTATTCCATGCAAAACTAGCATGTACACATAAACCCTGTAAAACTAGCAGTATTCAGTGCATACAACAGCAATACTCACACTGTCCATAGGTCTGGAACCTTATACAAACATGTAGTTGGCCTGTGTCCACAAGTCCTGTTGTAAGAGTATTGCTACCTGCTGTCTGTAACACTGCTGTCCACACACAGAAAGGATGTCTTCCACACAGGAAAGGTAAAGGGACAGCACCCACATGATGTAGTCATTTATAGTAGTGGGTTGCTATGACTTTGGCTATTGGAAGTACTACACAGCTGGCTGCATGCAATTAGCAAATAAGGAACACGAAATGGTGCAGAGGCCATCACCTAATCATTAGCATCACCAACAAAAGCCATGTTGTAACCTATTCAAACCAGCTCGATCCCTGTAGTGGAGAGAGAGCATATCCTGTCCACGCCTGCTCCCAGGGGGAGCGAGCCCCATCCCCTGAGGTGGTTCCACCCAAAGGTGGCACAGGACCAGCAGACGAGGAGGTCCCAGGGTGGAACCCAGGTGTGCTGGGGCCTGGTGCCACTGTCAGATGAGGTGGGAGAGGTGGGTCCACTGGGCCAGCCTTCCCATACTTGCTATGGTGTTGCAGTTTTAAAACATATGTGGGTTAGTAATAGTCAACACAATCCAGGATTAATTATAACAGCATGCATAGATATTCCCATTAACCCAAAACAACAGATTTGGAACAGTTGCATAGCAAACAGAACACGTGCATATATGGAACCACAGTGACCATTACAACGTCATGCAGGTTACATTGTTAGCAACAGGCCACCAATGATAGTATTTCAACATGGAACATTAATAGAAATGCATTTCAATATTTATTGAACAATAGGACATATGTCCTAACAGTAGGTTTGGTGTAAACATACCCATTGATTTGTGTATTTAGATTATTGTTGCAGATATGGTGGGGGAGAGGGAGATGTCAATTAACTTATATGTCCTTGTAGTACTCACAACTTTAATGATCATTGCTCTAATCACTAAGGTACAGGTATTTTTACAATACCCTATGGCCTTGGTTTGAGCTGTGGTATGTTTGTACACAGTGAATGTTTCAACTATCTTATAGTTAAATCCTTACATCTCTTACCTGTTAGACTTGTGGAGAAAATGTTTTTTAACACTACCTGACTATATTCCCAGATTCAAAGTTAATATTATGTCCATACCTCTCAATCTCTTAATGCACACACTCTGGACAAAGCTTTACTACATGGATGCACAAATACAGACATGTTTTGAATATTGCTGTCATAAACTTGGGTTTTCATGAGTGACAGGATTTGTTTTCATATACATTTTTTGAAGGTTTTGAGGTCTGAAATTCAAATGTATGCAACTATTTCGTGACTACAGTTCTGGGATCATCCCACTGATTTGCCAGGGGGACAGAGGAACAGGCAAAAATATGAGCCAGTTATCTGGACATTCGGAAGAATATGTACAGTTGAGAGGTATGATTATGCATACAGCTTACTACCACTCCCAGGATTCGAACCATGGCTGTGTCTGCTAAAAAGACAACAATTTAAGTCACAGTACAGTGTGCTATTTGGATATTGCTGTCTATCTCTTCACTGTTTTCTGTCTAAGTCTCTCTTGGTTGTACAATCTGATCTTGTACTTACAACAGTCTTATACAGACATTCCCAGATTTTTTTTTTATGTAACATATTGTGGGTAACAGTGGTTAATATAACATTACTATTCATAGAATGCAACAATAAATGCCAAATAATACCAGAGTAAACACAACCAGTCCAGGATTTAGAGCTTTATTGCCAGGCAGTTAAAGTTTTATTTAAATATGACCTATATGGGACTATTCCTGTCATATTATCTGGTTTATTCAGTACAACCCATACACAAAACAGTTTTTATACTGGCAGTTGGGTTTCTACTACTTTATATTTATTTGGTATGACTACTACAAGCAGGATTGTTACTCACCAGCCTTGTGATGCAGCCTTTGCAGCTTAATAGCATGAGCTTCCTGATTCTCAGCCCACTCAGCTACAGCTGTAAGGGAAATAGAGAAACATTTAGGCATACCTATCCATCACATACACACACTGGAATTTAGTAAACAGTAATGGTATGACTACTTACACACTGCTGGGACATCACCCCTCTGCCTTGTTTCTTGGACCCACTCGTCCAAGACCTCCCTCTTTCTCCGCTTCAAGTCAGCATAGTGGTGCCTGACTTGCTCACTGTCCGAGTGATACCAGTGCCACTGGTGAGATCACTGGTGAGATGGTCCCAGGCTTCTGCTTTATATTGGGAGCTCTGGTACTGGCTCTGCAGCAGTCTCTCATCATGTTTTTTTACCGGGAGTCCTACCATGACCTTGGACTCCTGTATGCCCCAGCGCTGCACCCGGAAGCACAACCCCTCTCTGACTCCAGCTATCCTGCCTACAGTGGGAAGCTGCAACCAGTTATGAGCTGTATTTCCACCTGTGGGGTTTAAATACAGCCGATTTCCTGCCCTTTGCCATGATTGGATGGTTTTGAATATGCTGAGCTAAGCTATGGGCAAACCTGCTTAGCTAAGGTTGGCATTGCTTAAAGGGACAGGTTCAGCACTGCTTGCCAATGGACAAATCCACTTAGCTGGGCTACTCATTGCTTAGCAGTCCTACTTACATAATGCTTACACCTGGTAAACAGAGCTGTGCAATGCTTAGCATTGCTTATTTTTCATTTTATGAACTATCTGCTGTATGGCATTGATTCATCATTCATTACATATTATAAATTTGTTTACTGTCCCTGACATCCCTCAATGTGCTTTCATTACATTTATGCATGTGGGACTATACTGTATGGGGCACTTGTGTTTATATGGGGATTTCACAACTTTATTAAACTGACACTTCACATCTGGACCTAATGCTATACTCCGGTTAACAAATATATGTTACTTAATAGGTAATACTAAAAAAAGTGTTTATGTGCTGCTTTCACATGTAAAATGTGAATTGGTTACAGCGGGGATCAAACAGGGAATGGCTGCTCACAAAGTGTATGCTCTAACCACTACACTATTGTGTTGGATGTCTCTTGCTATTTAACTTGTTGTGCTGTTCGAGCTGGACCAAGCATAGCTAAGCAACGGGCACACCCGAGCAGCTATGTTAAACTTTATCGTGTTTATACAAAAAAAAAAAAGTTTTGTTGTGTTATTTTATCTATACCCTTCAGAATATCCCTGCTAATGCTAAACCTGTTATCTTATCAGCTTTCTGCTTTGTGGGACAAGTGTCCCTTTTGGCTTTGTCCACATTACTTACTCTAACGGGTTTGGAGGTGTGCGCTATGTGCCTATGCTGCCTGTGTTATCCTAAATAACGTTTCGCTTGGTAGGGAAGATTGTCCCTTATGCCTTTGACCACTGATTTTTGTTTTCCTGATGGGTTGGGGGTGTTACGAGCATTCATGCTCATTTTTAATTCCTGAAAGGCAATTCTGGAGTGCAGGAGTGTGTGTGTATTGTGAGAGCTCTGCTCTGACACAGCCCCTGCACTCATACACAGCTCCATGTTGGTTTAACAGCAAAGGCAGCGCATCTTCATGAATATGCAAGGCGCGCTGCCGTGCTGTATGGGAACGGTCCATGCCATGCAGGAATAACTTATTCCTGCATGGCTGCTTCCCGAATCCTGGGGTGTGTCTTTGATAATGGACTTAAATTTTTCCATCATTTTTGTAAAACACTGTTTTTGAACGTGTTTCTGAGTAGTGTCCCACTTTCCTGCTGAGAGCAGAAGGAGTTGTGCTATTTATCATTACGATTTTATGCTAATGAGATGTACAGATTTTTGGCTGGATGTTCGTACTTTTTAAGGGTCTTTGTTCTTTTTTTTTCAATGTCTGCAGAATGCGAGGGTGTGGAGTGCTGTAATAGAATCCCCAAAAATGCTTAGCCACACTGCAGGGAGGATTGTCCCAAACAAATTACTAGTGCAAGAATCATAGATGAAAGATAAATGTCAAAAAATACATTACTGTATCCTTTACAAGTCAGCTTCCCCAGGGAGCTACCACATTGTGAATACACCCTGAGACTTGACCCAGTCATTCAGGATTTGGAAACTTATGTGGACAGCAACTTAACCTTTGACCAACATGTGTCCACTGTGGTGAGGAAGTCCTTCTCTATTGCACAGCTTATTAATAATGTGATTGTTTCGAGGTTTGGGGGTGTCATTGCCCCCTTTATTCAGCCTTCATAAGGCAGATCACAAAGTATAATGCCCCCTTTTTCATGTGTGTGTCTAGACATATGCAATAACTAGAACTCCTACTAACTTACCTTACAAAAGGGATACTCGGTTTAAATAATTTATCATATATGTACCATCTCAACGTCTTGTCACTCTTAGACTACTAAGAGGAAACCTGTAACTGGCATATAAAGCATCGTCTGATCCAGCCCTGATAGACTTACACTGCATCAGCAAATCAAACAGCCTTAGAAATACTTGATCCAGGCATCTAAACCTCATCTGCAACATCAACAGAATGGTTTGAAGAGACAGGCATATCTCTCAGAGGATATCGCTGCTCTGGAACAGACTACCCAAACAAAGCTCACTCCTGTCCAGATTCAAGCGTAATTTGGATCTATGAGAAGGAAACAGACAATTTATCCCAGGGCTTCCTTCCACTGTACTAATAGACGGAGGCAGCTACTAAATGACATATATTTTGCTTGGAGCTCTTATGAATATCTATCTATGGTATTAACTCAGTTGTTATCGTTATGTATAACATGAATCTACTCCATGAACAGATAACAGTAAATGAAACACCAAAGGGGTTGAGAAATTTGACTAGGCTTAAAATGCCTTGCAAGGGAAGATAACCTTTTACTATCCTATGAACCTAGTGACATGCAAAATAAAAGGGCTAAAAACTACACCATCAGAATGCAAGGCTGGGCTTCTTACGATCCTCACAGTCCTATAGCCTAGTAAGTACCTCTGATCCTGTTAAGCTATGGTCCTTTCCTAAAACTACTTCAGATGTGCACACACACACACACACACACACACACACACACACACACACACACACACACACACACACACACACACACACACACACACACACACACTACATGTACTACCCTTTTATAATGTGAGGACATTGAAGTTTAAAAAAGAATTACTTAACGGAAGTCATAAATGAAATACAGCTATTTAAGATAACCAGTATAAATATGTATAAAACAGTGATAGTTTCTTCACATGTAATGCAGTGCTTTGCAGTCAGTGTAAATGGGTAAATAAACAGTACTTGTACCCTTGCAGAGAATGCAGATATCTGTGTAAATAACATTTATTTAAAAGCACAACCACAGCAGTTGTTGAACAGTACATTCCAGTTGAAATATAATGTGAACAAAAACGTTTTGAAATGTAATTCTAAAGGTAACCTGTTTGCAAATGTGGTTTTGAAAACTTATGGTTGGTGATAGAAATGCCTGCTCATTTGCCCTGTTAATAAAGTTAAATAAATAAGTAGCTAGCTAGATAGACAGAGAAGCAGATGTGGTATTTATTAGGCCAATTCTACAAACGTTTTATTAAGAAGTGTACCTAGTGCACCTTCTAACACATCTGTGGAACTGGCCTACTAAATACCGCATCTTCTCCTCTTGTACGATCTGTTGTGCGGGCAGAGGAAACCTGTTTTCATTCTCCATGATGAATGAGAGAACCTGCCTCTTGAGCTGTTAAATCCCTTCATCATACTCAAGCCCTTGTTGTAGGGGGCACCTGCAGATTATGAGTTCAGTGCATTATGGGATAGTGGTGGTAGTGGGCAGGAGACTGGGCTAGGAACCCATTGAAGAACAGGACAGTTGCATCTGCAACCAGACACATTTGGAAATGGGAAGAGCAATCCACGTATCTGGTTGTACACCTTCTGGAGGGCTTTATAAATTATTTTTAATTAGTTAATATAGCACAACACTGCTTTTTTGTGCTATTTTTGTCTGGGTCCGGACAGCTACAGTTCATGAACAAGATTAGATTATGGAAGAAAAGGACAAGACCAAAAAAAAAGAAAAATAAATGGAAATGGAAATGGAAATGGAATTGGAAATGGAAATGGAAATGGAAATGGAAATGGAAATGGAAATGGAAATGGAAATGGAAATGGCGAAATTCCTTATTAGCGTTAAGGCAGGTGCATCCTCTGTAAAAACACATGGAATGCACTGCTTAGCTAACAAAGAAAGGTGGATAATAATAATCTTACTATGTTCTGAATGGATGAACGTTTTCATATGACTGCATGCATGCATTTCAGGTTATAAGCACATGATGTTTTAATTACAGGCACCTTAAGAAAAGCATTTATCACTAAGGACACATACTTCTATACATTTGGGTAATTTGTGCACACCATCTTGAAATAATTGAATTGCTGAGGCTTTGCTCTATGTAACCATGTTTACAATACTATTTATTATTTTTATTACTACTTTGCTTACCAAGCTAATTGCACTATGGCTGTTGCCTATTTTCTGGGGACACCCAAGGTGGTGAATGTGTTTTGCTGTGGTATAGACATTGTAGATTATGACAGGGCATGGGTGAAGGATGATTGTGGGCAGGATATGCTATGCTGTTTTGTTTATGCCTTCTATTTCATTCCACTGTACCTTTTAAGACATTGAACAATCCTATAGGGTTCCAGTGGAGAGAGATTTTTTTTAGCAGTATGCCTTCACCTTCAAGTCTACCTCCCAACCCAATAAACCCATCCATTCTCCATCTGAGGGCTCATCTGAGGCATTTTTTTCTCTGTTCTATGTAGAAGTGGGCCAAGTGTCAGGAGCACTGCAATCATCCATGATGCCTGGAGTTTTTTGATAGCCATTATATTCCCTCTTCTGCATGCCTAGTACTTATGCTGCAGCTGGCTATGCTTGGGCAATAATAGCATGAAACTCCACCCCCCCCCCCTGGCACAAGCTGCATGTGCACTGTGCAGCCCCCAGTCTGATGCCTGGCTCTCTCTAAAATCTATCCTCCACTAGAGCTCTACTAGAGAGCCATAGGCACACCCCTCGCTCCCTCCTTCCCAGGAAAGGAACATGCTATCTTTCCCACCAGCTGCATCAGGCACATGAGGTGTTAATCAAATTCAGATCACCTTGGTTGTAGCCAAGGCTTTACCCCTATAAGGCACTGGAGAGGTTAGTTGAATTTTTGCTGTTCTTTTAATGCAGTGTGATCAGTAAATCCTTATCTCTCACCTTTTAAATATTATGAGAAATGCGACACATTTTAGTTCTAAAAAATCACTTGTACTATATGGGAAAGGAAGTTTACAGTGCTTGATGACATTTAAAAGTTAAATTCATTATTATTAACGACAAGCTGTAGCCCACAAGCAGCACAAAGGACAAACATTACTGCGTTTGATTCAGCTAGGTTCTGCTTCCAGCTGCAAGTTTGCTCACTTGCCAGCCACACTTTTTAGTTGCATGTCAGAGACTGAGTTCCACATTTTGTTGAAGACATGTTGAAGGATATGTATAGAAGCAAACTGAAGTCCACCAAATAAGGTAGTTCCAGCTGACACATGAAAGTACTACTGTTTGAGAACCAGCAGTAAGATCAAATACTGCTATTTGCTGCATGTGCAGCATTTTCAGATTATTAAGGTCTATGAAGGGTAGCATGTTGGATCAATCCTTTCTACTCTTAAAATTATATGAATTTTATGCCAACCTCTTGAGTCTATCTATGTGCATCTGCTTCAACAACATTCTTAGGGCTAATCAAATCTATGGACTGTTTTTTATATTTTAATGCAATGCAAATTGTTCTGTTGTAGTATTTTCCAAATGTTCGAAGTATGTGTGCTTGGTAAAGTGAGAGAAAAAATTATCATTATATGTAAATAGGGACAGAGAGACAGACAGATAAACAGATGGGCTAAAAGATATGCTGGTAACTGGGCTGAGATGCTTGTCTATACCATAAAATGTATTTTATTTCATGCTGTCTTGTAAGCATTACCATTCCTGAAGAAGAAACTGCATGATTACTAGTAGAAATCCTAATACTATAATAAATATAGCTTTGCTAGGTGTTGCATTTTTGCTGGTTGCAGATGATTTGTGTTTCATTCATTTCTTAACCAAATAAGTCAACTGGACATAAGCGTACCTTTTCAGGAGTGACCCAAAATCTCTACCTGGTTAAATAACTTATTTAGAGTTACACAGAAGGCAAATAGAAGTAGATGGAAACAAATCCTGTACCTGGACTACAGAAACAGTTCAGAACTCAAGAGCCAAAATCCAATGCACTAAATGCCCAAAATAGGCTTGAGATGGCTGGTTTCAAATTACTTCTTTTTTTTTTTTCAAAACAAGTTTATTGTTTTAACATATAAGAGAAATATCATAACAATTTTATACAAATAATTAAAAATAGGTATTATTATAATATTCAACAAAACAACTAAAGTATTTACAAAGACATCCACTACAATCAGATCAATTAATTAAACTAAAATATTGTGCTATTGAAATTAGAATTTTTTTAACAAATTTTGTAAATTATCCCATACAATAAAATGTGATGTTTTTCTAGTTGTTCTCATTCTAATTGTGCTTATTTCCATATGACACATTATATTCATAACATTTTTAAATTCATTGAACGAAGGAGGTGTATCTGAAATCCAATTTCTAGTTATTATTTTCCTAGCCACTGCTAGGATAGACCATAACAAGGGAAGCTTAATCTTTTAACACATTGAGGTACAGGTGTGTTGAATAATATAAGAGACTTAGAAATAATGAAATTATCTGTAAAAAGAGCCTGCAAAAATTCATTAATTGACTTCCAGTATTCTTTCAACTTCATACAGTCATAAAACATATGATCCCAGTCAGCATTAATTTCTACATTACATCTCTTACATAGATTATCTTTATTATTAATTTTATTCATCATCAAAGGTGTATAAAAGATCTATGTAAAAATTTCCATGTATAAAGTCTCCAGACAATGGAAGATGTAGTTCTATAAGCAGATTCCAATATATATTGTTTATCTTGTTGAGTTGGTGGGTCCCCATTAATAGAGGTGAAATAATTCCAGTATGAATCTACATTGTAAAAAGTTTCTTGTCTGATAATTTTATGTATATATGAAAGTTTACCTTTATCAGAAACTTTATGCTGTAAATTTATTATCAAGTAATCAATCAGTTTTGGAATAGATTCTTTAACTGTTATAGACATTAGATCTATTCTATCAATGAGATGTTGTCTAAAGATCTGAACCTCTAACCAGCAAGTTTCTCTTAGATCAAATTCTTGTTTTAAGAAATCTAGATTTTTAACTTTATTATCAGATATCAGCTGATACCAGTACTTTAGATTATTATCTATAGCTAAATGAGCTCCTTCAGAAGTAGATGACATAAGCATACCCTGAGTATAAATTATAGGGAATACAATAAAATTCCATTCCCTATACTTAGGGTGCATGAATATAAAGTTACGATAACTAATAATAATATTTAATGGGTAACAGACCATATGTTTAGGTGTAATAGGTGAAGTACAAAATTCCTTTAGCAACCACAACATGGAGTTATTTATAATCATATTTTTGTATGTTAAGGAGATTTTCATGAAGTGCATACTAATTAGCTCCCAATAATTTTTCCATTTTGCGACATATGACTGATCTATTAATAAAGTAATAACTTTTATAATAGAAGAGATAATATATAAATTAAAGTCTGGAAAAGAAATACCCCCTTGAGACCAGCTATTAGTATGTTTCTTTAATGCAATCCTAGGTCTATTAGGTGCCCATAAGAAATTTAACATTAGTGTATTCAGTTTCTTGATAGTTATTTTTGTAGGTGAAAGTATTATTGATTGTATTAAGTATAAAATCTTGGGGAATATTATCATTTTAATAATTGTAAGTTTCTCCTCCATAGTAAAAAACATATTATTCCAGGTATTAAAAAGATTTTGTATATTAAGAAAACAGGTATTATAGTTATTATATATAATAGATTTAATATCTTTAGATAGTATTATACCTAAATAAGTTATCTGACCTGAGTTGGGTACATATTTAGTAAAATCACTAATGAGAGTATTTTTTCGTGTATATATAGGTAGTATTTTAGTTTTTCTTCATTGAATATTAAACCAGAAATACTTTTAAAATTCATCATTTTATCAAATAAAGACTGCATAGAAGAATTAGATCCTGCTGATGTAATTAGAACATCATCTGCAAAAGTTGAATTTTTGATGTTGTATTTTCTTCTATTTCAAAACCCTCTATGTCAGTACTGTTTCTAATCAAATTAGCCCAAGGCTCCATTACTAAAGTGAATAATAGTGGAGAAAGTGGACATCCTTGCTTTGTACCTTTAAGAATGGGTATTTTTGTGAAACATATGTTCCTACCTTAATATAAGCCAGCGTTCCTTTGTATAAATGCTCAATTAAATTTACAAATGCATCAGAGAAATTTGTGCATTTCAGTAAGGTAAACAGATAGTCCCAACTTACTGAATCAAATGCTGAACCTATATCAAGACTAATAAGTGTTAAATCTTTCTTTTTCCTATTTGCAAAATCAATTAATGTTAAAGTTCTTCTTATATTATCAAAAGTATTTCTATTTACAATGAAGCCCGTCTGATCTATGTCTATAATGCCGGGATAATTGTCTTCAATCTATCAGCAAAAATACTCATAAACATTTTATAATCAACATTAAGTAATGAGATGGGTCGATATGAAGAACATCTAGTTGGATCTTTATTAGGTTTTAAAATTGGTGAAATAAATGTATATTGCCAAGATGGGGGTTATTAACTCAGTTTGGGCCAGAATAAAAACCTTATGTATTAATGAATATGTAGTTTTAGAAAGGATTTTATATATCTCTGGTATAATACCATCATTACCCGGTGCTTTGTTTGATTTAAGCTTATTTATTTGTGTAATAACTTCTGTATATGAAATACTCTTGTCCAATAGTTTAATCTGTTGTTTATTAAGCTTTTTATTCATGTTTGTGGTTATAAACTCCTTTATTTTATCTTTAGGTTCCATGTTAATGTTGTTATGGTTAATCTTGTGAAAGTGATTTCTACATTCATCCAGTATTTCTGGTATACTAGAAACATTCTTCTTTTTCCTTAGAGAAAAGATTTCTTTAGGTTCATAGGTTCATAGGTTCATACTAGGCTATCTGCCCGAGGGCATTTACAAGCCTAGCCCATAGTTTTGTGGCTTACGCCACCCCTTTAGTATGGGGAACTATACCCATTATTTTGCTGTGCCTCTGTTGAGCAGTGACACTGAGGTAATCCCTGGGGTATATCTGCGATCTCCCATCCATTGGTCAAGATTTCTCTTGAACAAGGCCAGCGAGGTGCTCTGCCTCACATATACCGGGATTTTATTCCACAGCATAGGGAGTCTTTGGGTGATGAATCTATCCCTCCAGCACGTCCTATTAATAGCCGTGTCGAGGTTTAAGTCTCCCGCCCTTGTGGCTCTGACGGATCTAGATTTTTGAGGTGAAGCATATTCATCAAATCTGGGTTTGACATGGCCTTGTATGTTAGGCAAAGGTCACCTCTGAGCAAAGGTATGGCGACTGAATAGAGCTGGAGTTCTTTCAGTCGGGCAGCATAGGACAGATGTTTGAGACCCTTTATCCTTTTGGTGAGGAACTTTGTGGCCTCTCCAGCTGCTGCAAGTGTCGGGTCAGATACATTCGAATGGGGCATTGTACTCAATCATTGGTCTGATGAGTGATGAGTATAGGGAGACTATGACCTCCCTTGATCTAGATGAGAATCCCTTCATGATAAGGTGGGCAATGTAGAAGGTCTTCCTAACTACTTTAGCTACATGGGTGTCGAATGACAGACTACTATCAACCTGGGTCCCCAGGTCCCTGATAACTTCTTCTGTGCTCAGTGGATTGCCACCTATTTGGTAGCTAGGGGTAACCTTGTTTTTCCCGAAGGGTATGACTATGCATTTTTGGCTTTGTTTTTCAATCTTTTGTTTTATTTTTAAGTCTATGTAAGTATTTGGGGCTTATTGAATAAGACAAAACTTGTATTTCTCTAAAGTTATTTTAACTTTATGAGTTAAAATTTCTTTGTATTTCTCATTTAGTTTGTTTATTTCTTCAATAACTTTCTTGTCCATAATATTTTCTTTATTATTATGTTTATAAGAGTCTAGTTTACTTTGAATATCTAACAATTCCTTATCCCAAGATTTCCTTTTGTTATTATACCATCTGATACTTTGTCCATATAGATATGATTTTAAGGCATCCCAAACATAGACAATGGAGACTTCAGGAGTATTATTTATGTCTAGAAAATGTTGTACTTCTGAAAGTATATCTTCTTTATAGTCTTTTAGCTGAGTTAAGTATGCTGGTATCCTTTTGATCTGAACATTATGAGTATTTTTTATCATGAATTCAAAAACAATTGAGTTATGATCAGATATAGGACATGAAATGATTTTGGAATTAATTAAATCTGTTACCATCTGGTTAGAAATAAAGACCCTATCTATTTTTGAATAAGTTTTGTATCTGTTAGAAAAAAAGGTGTATGGTAATGATTTTGACTCTATCTGATTATTAATATCATTCAAATGATAAGAATTAGCAAAATCATTTAAATGTTTTGCATTAGATGTAATTCTTCTTTTCTTTATAGTGGTAGTATCACTTTCATGTAGTATACAATTAAAATCACCAGCTAAAATAATATCCCCTACAGAGAATGATATGATCTTATCAATATGATGTTTCACTGTATTAATACCAATTCCAGGTATCCAATATACATTAATTAAAGTGTAAGTCTTCCCATTAATTTGTATTGTATTTAAATGTTTTGCATTAGATGTAATTCTTCTTTTCTTTATAGTGGTAGTATCACTTTCATGTAGTATACAATTAAAATCACCAGCTAAAATAATATCCCCTACAGAGAATGATATGATCTTATCAATATGATGTTTCACTGTATTAATACCAATTCCAGGTATCCAATATACATTAATTAAAGTGTAAGTCTTCCCATTAATTTGTATTGTAACCATACAAAACATTCCTTTGTCATCCTGATAAGACTTAATGGTTTTAGGAATGGGCATACTTTTATTCCATAAAATAGCCACTCCTCTTTTTTCTGAGTGTGCTCTGAACTAACCAATACTGTATACTTATTAGTGGCTAGTTTATCAATATCTTTTTTCAAGAGATGGGTTTCTTGCAGGAAGACTAGATTGGCCTTGTGTAGATTAATGTATCTTATTAGGCTTGCCCTTTTACACGGATTATTCAATCCATTAATGTTTAAAGAAATTCCTTTTAAAGATGTCATTTGGCATTTTTAAAACTCAAGAATCTTATGATCGAAATAACAAATAACAAGATAAATAATGTTACATCTCCTCTTTTAGGTGTACCTTTAAATATAGCTGTAAATCTCTTATGGGATTTTGTATAGGATTCAATTTTGTTTGTAGTGACAATGAGTGTACAAAATATATTGTGGATGTCAAAACTATATACATATAACAATGAACAAGTGAAAATAATGTAAGGATTAAACCTTGCATCCCGCCTGGAGTTGAAAACTCCAACTTAGAGCAGTATTTACTACTCAAGTTAACCCCTACCCTAAGCAGCAGTACCTCAGCTACCACCTTATCAGTTTAATACTAGTTATATTTAACTGAGGTTAACAGTTTTCAATTCAATTATCTATCAAGACAAAACTACACATTTGGTAAAACAGCATCATATAAACTAAAATAAACTTTTTTTTTTTTTTTTTTTTTAAAAACTGTTCATACTATTATATAGATCTATGTAATATATAACACTTGTATTCTAATAGCATTCAAATAATCTTAATGTTAGAAATCAAGAGGAGAGAAAATTATGTTCTAACATTCATTTAAATCAAAAACTTTGGCTAATATGATTCAGACATTACATGCATTAAGATGCATCTATTTTCTGTCATGTGAATTCTATCAACAGCTTCCAAAAAATCTTGAATTGTTTGTATATGAGCATTTACTTAAACTCATTATTGTCAATAGAGTAAAATATTGTATTCATAAAATTATTATAAATCATATTGCATAGTTATGCAGATTCTCAGAAACACCTGCGTTATTACCTAAAAAAAAGCCATCACACACATAAACACAGACACACACACATACATACACACACACATATACACACACACACACATACCCACACCCACACACACACACACACACACACACACACACACACATACATATACACATACACATATATACATACACACACACACACACACACACACACACACACACATACACACATATATATATATATATATGATCTCACTGAGTTGTGTCTTTGTAGAGCACTATCCTACTTGCTGTCCCTAGAATAAATCTGTCTGCTTTATACAAAATAATGCACAGCAAACACATATTAGTAACCAGATTTTACAATCATGCTAACCTACTGCTTTAAAATATATCACATGACATTTCTTCCAGAATAGAGTTATAAGATTATTTATGCTTGTCAATCATATGAATTAAATGAGTTATAGTAAAGTATATGTTTGGGACACAAATTTTTAACACAGATTATTATGCTACTGTTAAGTAGATTTTCAAAAACATTTAAATAAATGTTTCATTTTCTATGCCTTCTAAAATAAGATATTTACTTGCTACAAGAAACGACATCATCTAAACTCATCATAACTGACACATTTTATGAATAGAGTATTTTTCCTGAATCTGTGGTGTGCCAGTGTGATAACCTTGTCAATGTTTATACTAACTGCTTTCAGTTTCTCTGTGAAAATTCTGTGAGTGAAGCTTCTGAAGAAACTCATGGACACTGTGCATGAGACAGCCCACATCCCAGATTGTCTCCCTTAACATTTTGGCGGGAAACTTATTAAAACTTGTGGTAAACATTCATTTTGTCAATAGAGTAAAATATTGTATTCATAGAAATTATTATAAATCATATTGGATAGTTATGCAGATTCTCAGAAAAAAAGCCATCACACTCACACACACACACACACACACACACACACACACACACACACACACACACACATATATATATATATATATATATATCTGATCTCACTGAGTTGTGTCTTTATAGAGCACTATCCTACTTGCTGTCCCTAGAATAAATCTGTCTGCTTTATACAAAATAATGCACAGCAAACACATATTGGTAACCAGATTTTACAATCATGCTAACCTACTGCTTTAAAATATATCACATGACATTTCTTCCAGAATAGAGTTATAAGATTATTTATGTTTGTCAATCAGATGAATTAAATGAGTTATAGTAAAGTATATGTTTGGAACACAAATTTTTAACACAGATTATTATGCTGCTGTTAAGTAGATTTTCAAAAACATTTAAATAAATGTTTCATTTTTTATGCCTTCTAAAATAAGACATTTACTTACTACAAGAAACTACATCATTTAAACTCATTATAACTGACATATTTTATGAACAGAGTATTTTTCCTGAATCTGTGGTGTGTCAGTGTGATAACCTTGTCAATGTTTATACTAACTGCTTTCAGTTTCTCTGTGAGAATTCTGTGATTTGAAGATTCACATTGTGCATAAGACAGCCCACATCCCAGATTGTCTCTCTTAACATTTTGGCGGGAAACTTATTAAAAACTAGTGACAAACATTCATTTATCAGTGTAAATGCATCTAAACATGACAGAACCTCCACAATGTATTCCACAGATCATCACAGCCTCTATGCAAGTGAAATTAAACTCAAAATTACCAACAAGCAATAAAACTCAGCATTCTTCTCCCAACTCAATTTTCATACAAATCCTATTATTCACTGTGCCCACACAGTCAAAAGCATTTCTATATATTAATAAAGAAAAGAAAAAGAGAGTAGAAAATAAAAGGGGGTGAGGCAGAAATAAAAAAATGTAAGAGAAAGCTGTAAGAAGTATATACAATGGAATGTTACTTACTGTTTATATTAATAGAGTTAAAATAAAACATATTATTTACTCTTATTTAGTTCTGATTATTATTAGTTAAAGCATGACAGATTATTTACAAACAAGCATAAGCAGTATAATCAAGAAAGTATAATTAGAAATAGCATTTAAAGAACTTATAAACTTTTACAAGAAATAAATATGTTATTATTCTATTAATGATATTTTCATTACTGTTCTCTCCCTGCCCTCCCCCACCCTTTACCCACTACATAATCTAAATAGAATGTCATTGTTTAAACAAAGAAAATAATAAAAGAAGAAGGAAAAAAAAAGATAAAGATAAAAAATGTATCAAATTACTAACCTTACTTTTTCAGAAAGAAAAACAAATTGAGTCACAGCCTGCCATTAAATCCTCAGGCATTTTGACTGGTTATGAAACAAAACATTTCTTTGCACATAGAGAATAACTTTGATTAAATCTTTTCCAAAATATTTGTGGCTTTCTGGAAATGCAGGAACTATATTCAAAAGATTAATAATGAACTAAAATGATGAGAGAGAAAAAACATATAACAAATCATTTGTTTTTAGTCTCTTCTTCTTCTCTGAAGTCTTCCAGGAAGCTTCAGTTGCCAATCTCTTTAATGAAGAACTAGCCCATTCCATTTCTTCTATTTTATCCAAAATCCTTTTTCTTTGACAAACAGTAAAGCAGAGTCTAAATCATCGAAGACCTTAGGACCATCAGGAAGGAAGATTTTAAGCTTGGCAGGAAACAGAAGGTATGTTTTAAACTGTGTATTTTTAAGCTCCCTTATTAGTGGCAGAAAAACTTTTCTTTTAGCAATTACCATGGAAGAATAGTCATTGTCAAAACGCACAGTTGTCTCATTAAACTTAACAGGAGCTTTAGCCCAAGCAGATTTAAGAACCATCTCTTTATCAAAAGATGATAGAAATCTAACTATAACTGATCTAGGATAGTTTTTGTTAGAGTTAGTATTAGCTATAGATCTATGTGCTCTTCGATACCAAAAGAGAATGCTTCTGGTAAATCTAAAGTTTTAGGGAGCCATGTTGTTAAAAAGAAGTAATATTGTTACCTTCAATATTTTCTGGCAGTCCAAAAATCCTAATGTTATTGCGCCTAGATCTATTTTCCAGGTCATCCAGCTTTGTTTGTAAATGTGTATTTTGTTTCAGCAGAAACTCAATGTTGATTTCCTCTTCTTGTATTTTATTTTCCATGTCATTCACAGCTTCTTCTATGCCTGTCATCTGGATCTTCTGTTGTTGCAGGTCCATATGTAACAAGTCTATTTGTTTTGTAGTTTTTCTATGAAAGTGTCTATTTTAGTATCCATTTTATCCATCTTAGCAGTAAGTTGCTGGACTATAATTATCAGAGACTGAAGTTCTTTCTTGATGCTGGAGTCTTGAGAATTTGTCTTACTGGAACTCATTTCAGACTGATAAACTGACAGGAAAATTTCCAAAGTAATTTCTGACAGGAATATTATTAAGATTTCCTTTCTTTTTTAGATATAGTTCAAGAACTATATAAAACAAACATATTTAGAAAGAAAATTACTTCAAGAATTAATTTTTTAAGTAATTAATTCCTGTCAATGTAATGAAATTGGTGGAGCTGAAGAAATCTGCTGCTATCCTGTGTTCATCCTTGGCCATGCCTTCGTTTCAAATTCTGATTTCTTTTAGGAAAGAACTTTTAATATTTTTACTGAATTTGCATACTGCACTACCAATGGACAGGTCATGAAAATGAGCATTTTCTATTACTAAAAAGCGATGCTTGCTTTCAAATAGCAGTGATTAAACATAGTGTTTGTAAAATAATGTGCATGGGGGAGGGGTGTGTGTGTGTGTGTGTGTGTGTGTGTGTGTGTGTGTGTGTGTACATGTCTGTATATATATGTATAGTTAAATCTGTGGCAGAACCTTTCAGTAGGTCCCTAAGAGCTAGAATGATGCATACCAGGAGACTACAGAGAGGGTTTCAGTTTAGCAGTCTGTGAAAGAATGAAAATAATCCTGAGGTGAATGCTTACAAAGTTCCTTGGACAGAATGGGCCACACAATGATTTCTGACACAGATTCATAGCAAACAGATCATGTCAGATTAACAAGGTCCATCTGTACAATATGCTTACCAGACGCAATCTGTGGACAATAGATTCTATGAGTATTCATCACAGAAAGCACTAAAAAACAAAAGCCATGAGCTATGAGTAAGTTTAAAAAATATATCTGCTTCCATAACATAGAACTGTACTTCATGTCCATATGCATCTGATGCACCATGACTGTACTGCATAACTGCCTCATTTATTAGAGCCATGGAGTACAGTGGCATAACACACCAGCTGATACACCAAAGTAACAAAGTAACTCCAAAAAGTCACACTGCTGTAGTGCCATTTAAGGTATGCATACCTCAAGATATGGTATGTCCCGCACACTGATGAGTCACCTTAGCAGGATACACCAGGCAGGGTCTAGATTATATTTTCGAAAGTTTCAAACATCGAACACCATATGGTCGACACCAAACGATGTTTGAAATTTTGAAAATATAATAAAAAAATAAAAATAAAAAAATTATACTTAACTAAACGCTGTAGGCAGGGGGGGCCTACCTCTCAACTGTAGAGATTTTCGCAGAATGTCCAGATTTTTGCCTTGTATTTTTAGTGTGTTCCTCCTAAAATCTGTACTTTTCTGGCAAATAGCTACGGACTGAATTAATTAAATAAAGACAAACATTTGAGTTTTGAGACTCCACATCCTTCAGAAAATTTATGCTAATGCAAAACCTATTATTCTATCAACTTTCTAAGTTTGTAAGGGCAATATTTATAATCTGTCCCTATTTGTTCCCCCATCATTTTAGGCTTTGTCCAGATTTTTTGCTCTAAGAGGTTGAGAGGTGAGGGCCACACCCCTGCTACTTAAATATTCCTACTCTGAGATTGCACTGCATTGATGTAAAGGGAAAATATTCCCTATGGCGATTTCTGTGTTACGCCTGTGACGTTTTGATGTTTCAACCAATTGGGTTCACTCAATACATGTTCGCTGTTTACAATTTTCAATTACGCGATAGGAACCCCACCAGGCATAGGTTCATAGAATGGTACATTATACAGTCTGACTGTATGCAGCTCAGACTTCAAAGTACAGCAACATGAAAAGGAGATGCTGATCCTTTGTCATGGTCATGGAGGTAATGGGTAAAGGAATAACTGAACCCCAGAAGCAACAAAGGTCAGTAAATTTCTTCCACAATTTACAGAAGGGGATCATTTTCATAGTTCATTCATATGTTTGAGAGAGTATGTAAACAGTATAATGTTCACTGAGGACTCTGGGTATGGTTCCTGACCCCCTTACTCCATGGTAAAGCTGTAACTGCTATTTCTAAATTGTCTGATACTGATTTCTTAAATTATAATACTGTAAAAAACTGTCTTTTTGAATGTTTTAAGTTAACACCTGAAGCTTATAGGAAAAAGTTTTGTGAGAATAGACGCAAGGCAGATGAAAGTTTGTGTGAATATATTGCTGAACTAAACACTTATTTTCATAGGTGGGTGAGTGGATGTCAGGTCACCACTTTTGAAGGGCTGGCAGACCTTTTGATGAGGGAACAAGCCCTTAGCACATTGCCTGAGGACATGAGAATCTGGTTAGCAGATAGACAATGCAATACTGCGGATGAGTTGGGGAAGAAGAGAGACCTATACCTAGCAAGCAAGGCATCACTGCACAGGAAAAGGACACTCAGTGCTGCTCATGAGTCTACGGGAACCCATGGTGGGCTGCCCAGATTGCCCCAAAAGAGTCCTCCAATAGCAGGGGAAGCCACTAGTCCAGGTACACATCCAGGACCAAGGATGATATGTTTTAAATGCAACCAGTGGTGCCATAAATAGAAGTCGAAGGGATCAAATTCTGTACCCTGTCCCCCGCAAAGTGGGACAGGTGGTAACCCTAATCATGATGTATTTTCTAAACACTAACAAGTATGAAAGTCTAACTTCTGGCATTATTCTCTAACTGCAGTGGTCTGTGAATTACGAAGTACAGGGCAGGTATAAGAAAGAAAATCAGGAGGGTCCTGTAAAATCAGGGACAGTTGAGATGGAAGTTTAGCATCATGATGCATTTTATAAACACTAGAAGAATGAAACTATAGGGGGTGTGGCCAAGATGCCAGACTGCTAGCAGCACACAACTTTAGCTCTGCTTAGAATATATTATCCTGACAGGAAATTTAACTTAATTTTTTGAAACAAAATATTTAAAAATATATTGGAAGCTACATTAATAAAGGTTTTTTATTATTTTCTAAAAATTAGTACTTTGAAGATTTTATTAATTTTTCCTGTCAAGAAGTTTTCTACAAGAGATCCTAACATGAGCAACTTGAGGAACTCACATCAGGAGAGTGTGGTGAAAAAGGAGTTACAAGTTATAATAGCTAACATCCAAGAACTGTTGCTAAAAAATGACAAACTTGAGTACAAAATGGACATTATAAAACAGGATTGTAGTAAGCAATTGGACATTCTAAATGAGATGATTAAAAAACATTCTGCACAAATATCTTCTATTGAAGAAACTGTAAATGACATGGATGGAAGACTGCGATCTGCAGGAACTCCGACCAGCCAACAAAAACTCAATTGCAAATACGAATATGATGTCCATATATATAATCCACACGGAGATGCATGAATAAAACAAAAAGCCAACTTTATTTTCTGAAAATAGAGTTAAGCGCTTTTCGTCCCACTATACTGTGGGACTTCTTCAGACTAACAAGAACAAATTTCTAAAGGCATTTAAATAGTCAAATTTAGCACCAAATATTCGCTGTATCCCAGCAACAATAAGCAAATAACGAACAGCTACGGTTATTTATAATAGTGTTTTAACCCATGTAACATTTAAGACATATACATTAAAATACAAGTTGTATAAACAACTAAAGACAAATCTATGCATCATAAAATAAAACATTTAAATCATTCTATACGGCGCCATACAGAGTCTCCGTGACATAGTAGCAATACTCTAGCAGCTCCGTTCCATAATGATGTTCGAACCAGATAAAATGTATACAAACATATACATTAAAATACAAGTTGTATAGACAACAAAAGGCAAATCTATACCTCATAAACTGTAACATTTAAATCATTCCATACGGCGCCATACATAATCGTCATAGCATAGCAACAATACTCTAGTAGCTCCATTCTGTAATAATGTTGCAACCAGATGGAATGTATACAAACATGTATATTTAAAACTTGTATGTTAAAGAAGATAAATTGAATCTAACAGGTTTGTAATATACCATTGCAAGCACATACAAGTGGTAATATACCAAACCCACAAAACAGTAGCTACTTACTATTGATTATGCAAAATATAATAAAAATAATAATAAAAAATAATATAATAAAGAATATATATACATTTATAAAATGTCTGACAAATGTTATCATTGATAAAACCCTATAAATCTGTTAACTAATGTAGTGGACACTAAGACTAAAACTAACAAAAAACGACTGTGAATGTTCCCAACATTAAACAGAGAATACAAAAATAAAAACAAGGACCGTGAATACCAAGGACACCAAGTATATTATGAATAGTTTCATCTACGCAAACTTCTTAATTTTAAAATGGGATAAAGGGAACAAATTTCACTTAAGCCTGGTGAGGCACTGGCATTACAATGGAGTTGCCAGTATAATTCCAAAAAGTAAAACTTGATCTGGACCATCTCTCCCATCTGGAATAATTGTATCTATTGCTCTAAAGGAAAATGTATGATTAATATTTTCTGTAATGTGTTTCGCTAATGCGTTGTCTAACTTGTTTTTCCTGATAGCATATAAATGCTCGTAGACACGCTCATGCAATTTCCTGTCAGTTTTGCCAATGTAAAACGCAGGAAATAAATTGCACTGAGCTAAATAAATCACACCCTTTGATTGGCAATTGAATTTATGTTTTACTTTATATGTTGCTTCCCTGATGGTGAAAGATTCACCTGTAACCATGTGTATACAATGTTTACACATGTTACATTGAAACATTCCTTTCCTGTGAAAAGATGGTTTTATATTACTTTGTATTATCTGTTTAAGGTTTCTACCTCTTTTCCAGATAATTTTTGGTTTAGATGGTAATTTATTACTGATGTCATTAACAAATTTAATCATATTCCAATTTTTATTTATAATAAAAATAATGATGTCACTATCTGAACTAAAAGGGGTAATGAAAGCCAGATTAGTAGGGAATATATGGGTGTTGCCCATTTCTACTGTTTGATGTTGATTCGATCCAAGAATTGGAAGGTAAAAACCTGACTCTCTTTTCTTTGTAACTTCCTTAACAAGTTGGAACAAGAGTTGTTGTGGATAACCCTTACTAATAAACATTTCCTTTAATAATTGACATTATTAAAGGAAATGTTTATTAGTAGGGGTTATCAAACAGTAGAATGGTCTTTGTTTTTATTTTTGCATTCTCTGTTTAATGTTGGGAACATTCACAGTCGGTTTTTGTTAGTTTTAGTCTTAGTGTCCACTACATTAGTTAACAGATTATAGGGTTTTATCAATGATAACATTTGTCAGACATTTTATAACTGTATATATATTTTTTTATTAAATTATTTTTTATTATTATTTTTATTATATTTTGCGTAAACAGTAGTAAGTAGCTACTGTTTTGTGGGTTTACTATATTACCACTTGTATGTGCTTGCAATGGTATATTACAAACCTGTTAGATTAATTTTATCTTCTTTAACATACAGGTTTTAGATATACATGTTTGTATACATTCCATCTGGTTGCAACATTATTATGGAACGGAGCTACTAGAGTATTGTTGCTATGCTACGGCGATTATGTTTGGCACCGTATGGAATGATTTAAATGTTCCAGTTTATGAGGTATAGATTTTCCTTTTGTTGTCTATACAACTTGTATTTTAATGTATATGTTTGTATACATTTTATCTGGTTCGAACATCATTATGGAGCGGAGCTGCTAGAGTATTGCTACTATGTCACGGCGACTCTGTATGGCACCATATAGAATGATTTAAATGTTTTATTTTATGATGCATAGATTTGTCTTTAGTTGTTTACACAACTTGTATTTTAATGTATATGTCTTAAATGTTACATGCGTTAAAACACTATTATAAATAACCAGAGCTGTTCGTTATTTGTTTATTGTTGCTGGGATGCAGCGAATATTTGGCGCCAAATTTGACTATTTAAATGCCTTTAGAAATTTGTTCTTTTTAGTCTGAAGAAGTCCCATAATATAGTGGGACGAAAAGCGCTTAACTCTATGTTCAGAAAATAAAGTTGGCTTTTTGTTTTATTCGTGCATCTCCATGTGGATTATAAATGTGGACATCATATGCATATTTGCAATTGAGTTTTTTGTTGGCTGGTCGGAGTTCCTGCAGCTTGCAGTTCATGATTTTACAAGTTTGTGTTTTTTTTTTTGTATACAGATGGATGGAAGACTGACAAAAAGTGAAAACCTTAATGAATTCCTTTTGAAGCAAAACTATTGGAAAAACTGGAAGACCTTGAAAGTAGATCACGGAGAAACAACATTAGAATTTATGGAATACTGGAGAAGGAAGAAGGCAATAATATGATTCAGTTTCTTAACAACTGGTTATCTACAGCATTGAACTTGCCAGAATCCCTGTCATTTGGCACTGAAAGGGCTCACCGGTCTTTAGCAAAACCAATATCAACCACAGTATCTCCCAATCCCAGCTCCATCACTGTTAGATTTTTGTCTTCCCAGTATAAAGACTTGGTATTGAAATCTGCATGGACAAACTCTCCTATTAAGATAAGAGAAAAAGTAATTTGTTTTGACAATGATTGTAACTCTTCTGTCAAATCTAGAAGGAAGGAATGTGTACCTCTAATTAAATCTCTTAAAAAAGCTAACATGAAGGTTCAAATACTTTTTCCTGCAAGGATAAAAATAACTTTACCAGAAGGTGAGAAGATTTTTAGTTCATTCGTTGAAGGTTGGGCGTCGGGCTGGCACCTTGGCACCCGTAAAAAATCTACTGCCAATCATTAGCGTACCGGAGTTCCGCTGTGGTGACCCCTAACCAGGAAAAGCTGAAAGAAGAACAAACAAGAAGCCTTAGATTTTATCCAAAAGAAGAAAATACTGACTGACATAGAAGATATGGAATGGTCCTCACAAAGTTTGAAGAGACACAACAAAGAATGGATGGACTATCAAAGAAGGAGCAAATAAGTAAGACACGACTAAATATAAATATTTTGTTACAAGGGAAATTATTCAGTTTATTATTAGAAAGTTAAAATTAGCATAACAAGTATACCCACTAGAGATACATAGTTATATAGTGCTACCAGCAATAAATGATATATTAAAGTAAATACATTAATGTGTGTAAATGCTGGGGTAACAATGCAGTGTATACTAAATGTATCTTTGAGATTATACTGCCTGCAACTTTTGTATCAAAATTGTTTCCGTTGTCTTTAAGAGAAGTTTTAATGAAAGGATTGCTCAGTTTATGAACTTATTAAATTGTTTGCTAAAGCTAATGTCTTTTAGCTTTTCCCGGTTAGGGGTCACCACAAGTGGAACTCTGGTCCGCTAATGATTGGCAGTGGATTTTTATGGTGCCAAGTTGCCAGCCTGACACCTAACTTTCAAGGAAGGCACACCCACACCTAGCTGCATGTCTTTGAACATCACTCGACCGTGGGGAGGACATGCAGACTCCACACACAAGGTGCTCCAGCCGAGAATCAAACGGGAGAGCCTCTTGCTGTGAGGCGACAATGCTAAGTGCTGCACCACCACAGCCTCTTATTAAATTATTTGCTAACCTGCTTATTTATACAGAAGTAATAGAAGGCACTGATAGGCTGACTGGGTAATTTAACTGATTTAAATCAAATGGATGGTTTTAAATGTAATATAACTGTAAACTGGTGCTTTAAAAAGGATACGCTGTTTTGGTGGTATGATTAAATATGAGCAATTCATATTTTGCACTGTAGAGGCTGCTCGAGCATTTTTTTTTCTTTCACAGGAACAAGAAAAGCTTCATGAATTACTATTCCCACTAAAAAGTTTCATTCTGGCTTCTGTGACTGTATTTAATGTTTGCGAGCATGTATAAGGTACCAGCAACAAGACTGTAAAGCTAGAAGCTAGGAAACACAAGATGATGATATCGTGGGGCCTTTGAACTTACACACAGCCTCAAAATGCGGAAATTAAGCTGAAAATGAAAGTTGGAAGAGAAAGAAATTAATTTTTGTTAAGTTTTGGCTTTTAAAGCTCATAAAGGTATGGATTACTTACAAAAATTTATGTTATGTAACACGGAGAATCAATTCTGTGCCTATCTCTTTAAATTATAGTGGAAAATTGTAATTTAATATTAATGTATGATTGCTATTAGACATAGTGTAACAGGGAAGGAAACAAAGATTTTATGAACAAAATGCACTCTAATGATGTTAAATCGTAATGTGAGTAAACAATCAGTCAGCATGCAAAATAAAAGTAAAGCAAAATTATATACAAGTCTTTGTTTTCCTGAATTCATGAGTAAGCAGTCACATCTTGTAAAAAGGTTTTGTTAGTATATAAAATATAAATGCATGGCTTTAAAAGTTAGTGACAATGCAAGTTATGAGGAATTATTTCAAACCCCGGAAAGATTATATACACAGAAGTAATGGAGGACTATAAATATAAAGATTGATTAAAACATCTGGTACAGTATAAACTGCTTAAACACTAATAGAATAAAGATTTTTTTTCTTCTCCTTGCTATAGGGATATCATAGTTATGTAGTGTTACCATCAAATAAATGACATCTGCAAGTAAATACATTCATGTGTATGAAGGAAGGGGTAACACTGCAATATATATTGTTTATGCTTTCAGGATTACATTGTATAGAGATATATATGTATAAAATCACTTCTATTGTCATTAGACGGAGTTTTAACAAAAGGATCCTATCTTTTGATGATTGAAAGAAATGTTTAGTTTATGATTTCTATTTATTAAATTAGTTGCTTATCTATATATTTACACATTGGTCTTACACCAAAAAGAGTTCACATCATTTGGATAAGTTAACCTTATATGGTACAGTACAGTAGAACTGTTTATATACATAATTACAAAGGAATTCATTGTGATTATAAAATGTACTTTATAAGTTCATGTTTAAATGGGTTGCTTTGAAAATATTTTATTGTTTACATATTCTATGAACAAAGCAAAAGCTAATTGTGATCATAAGTGGTGTGTGAGATGTGGTTAAAGGGTGGTTTAGTTAACTTATTAACTAAACCTGAAACTTTATGTTTCATGTCTATATGTGTACATAGTTATTGTTTTTAGAATTCATTAGTGAGTATGTCTTATTTATCCATGATAAAAAATTTTCATAACATATTCCAAGTCATTGGAGATAGAATGTATTTTAGATGCTCTACATATAAGTATAATATATACTGACTTATAAATGCTTATCGTTAAATGTTAATGGTTTAAACAATAACATCAAAACAGCTGGTTTGCTTAAATTTATCAAAATGCATAAAGGTCAGGTAATTTTATTGCAAAAAACACATTTATTGAAGAAAGATTTACTAAACATTTCCTTTAATGGCTATACAGTACTTACTGATTCTTGTTTTAAGTCTAAAAGAAGGGGCATACTTATATTATGAAATAATACTTGCACAATACCTAAAATTATAAATACATTTTCAGATAAAGATGGAATGTTAAGTTTAGTGGTGCTGGAAATTAATAGGAAATACTACACGTTAATAAATTAATACTGGATACCTGGGTTAGGAAATAAATATGTCAACAAACATCTGGCTTTATTACTCTATATGCAAAGGGGGAAATTATATTGGCAGGAGCTTTCAATTGCTTATTAACAGATAAAGACACCTCTAGAAATAGTAAAATAAAATTAACAACACAAGCTAAGAAGCTAAATAATTTTATAGCCTCAATGAATCTTAGGGACATATATAATTTAAGAGCTCAAAATTCAATACATTACACACACTATTCTATCAGATTTGGCACACTAATAAATATTGACAAAAGTTTTGTTTCAAACAATACATACTCAAAATAAGTGGTGTTTTGATAAAGTCATGCCCACTCTCCCACCACAATGCTGTTTTTTTAGTCTGACTGTGAAAAATGATGATTTGATAATTTTACAAATAATTCCAGCATATATAAGAAAACTAAAAGACTTCATGGAATAGATATTAAAAGAAATCGATCAGTTGTTGAAATCAATAATAATGGTGAAGTAACAGATATATTGTGGGATACATTGAACATTTATATCTACGGCAGAATAAAAGCTTGGTACCTTCAAAAAAGAAAAGAATGGGACAAAGAACTTTTAGAATTACAAAACAAAATAGATAAGTTAAAGCTAAAACTAAAGTTAAATGATATAGCAGTGCACATTGAAATTTCAAATAAAAATATTTAGAAATATTAAATCATAAAGTTGCTATAAACATGGAAAATATAAAATTACAATCCTGTTCTGTAAACCCTAGACATTTACACAAACTGGCTATCAGATCCAAAAAATAATAAGCAAATCATATCAATGAAGTTAAGTACAAACATAATAATTCAGTTAAGAGAACAACTGATTTAAGGAATATGTTAGAAGCATTTAAAACATATTATAGATTAATCAATTATATAAATCCACTTTTAGAGACATATAATGTAATAGATACATTTCTAGAGGAAAATATAAACACTAAGATGTCAAATCAGCAAAATAACATACTAAATAAACAAATAACATTAGCTGAAGTGGAAGAACAAGTCAAAAAATGTGAAGGATAATAAATCTCCTGGATTGGATGGGATAATCCTAGAAATATATAAGATTTTTCCAGATTACATAATAAAGATGTTATTAAATACTTTCTTTGATTAAACAAAATGTAGTAATCCCCCCATTTTGGAAATACTCAATAATTTCTCCCATTCTGAAACAAGGTAAAGACCCCAAATCTTGTGCTTCCTATAGACCTATATCATTATTAGACATAGATTACAAAAATCTTTATGCCCATCTTGGCCAAGAGACTAAAGAATGTATTACCTAACTTAATACATCATGACCAAATAGGATTCATCTTACATAGGAAAGTACAGGATAATATTATTACGTTATTAACTCTAATAGATATTGCAAAGAAAACTAAGAAACAACTAACTATTATTAGTTTAGATATAGATAAGGTATGATGGATACAATTTTTCTTCAGACTTTACTAACCTAATAATGACAATATATAATGAATCACAAGCATATGTTAAAACTGGTTCATGTTTATCTTCACCATTAAAAATCCTTAAAAGAACTAGACAAGGATGTCCAATATCCCTATTATTATTTGCTCTATCAGTAGAACCTTTTGCTTCATATATTAGAAATGACTCAAACATAAAGGAGGATTATTGTCCAAAAGTTCAGCTGTTTGCGGATGATATGTTACTAACATCAAGTGATATAGATGGTTCTTTACAATTCATTATTAATGCTATAAATAATTTTGAGAATCTCAGGGCTTAAATTTAATCAAAATAAAACCAAAACATTATTAATTAATAAGAAAATAAATAGAAATTTACTAAAGTATAACACTTTTAATTGGGAAAATGATATGATAGATTAACTAGGCATTAGTATAAATAACACATGGAAAGAGACTATTAAATCATATTAATCTAATAGCTATAATCAGTGATTTAACTAAAACATGGAATAAAATGTTTTTCACTATGGAAGCCAGGCTCTCATTAAAAAAATGATTATCTTACCCAAAATTTTATTTTATACACAATCACTGATTTTGCCCCCACAAAAAGAAAATCTTTAAACAATTAGATTCTATGTTACTCACATTTCTCTGGTTCCCTCAAAAACCTAGAATAGCTTACAAATGGCATGTTAGAGCCTGGAACAGTAATTGAATTGGATTTCCTAATATAGAACTATACTCCAAACCTTTTATAATCAATATAATATTACATTGGATTACATCATCATATACTTCTAGTGGGAAACAACTACATGAGATTCATGTACTAAAAGTGTGGAAAAACATTTTAAGGAGTCATTTGGAATAAACAGAATTTACTGGATTCTTTGTGAATATTGCCTGTACAATAAAAGGTATGTCATTTCTCTTATGGTATAAATCAAATATTCTACATTTTTAAGAACATAATAGATAGCAATTATAGTTTTAAACAAACATTTTTTGATAGCAATTATAGTTTTAAACAAACATTTTTTCTTATATTTCTCACAGCTTATACACAAAACTGTATAGATTCTTTCAATACAAATAAAATGTGGAACCTCAAAGACAATAATTTAAAATTCTGGCACCCGTTTATAGATAATAAGAACATCCAATGAACTCTCTTTTAGCCAGATTTGATATTTGTCAAGATAATTGGCTGTGTGTTCATTCAGTATGACAATTTATTGAAAATAAAGTGAGAGCATCAATTAACTTAGAAGTTGATACTATACCAAGGCTGATACAATTATTTGCATGGTGCAATTCAATGAACAGTGAACATAAATTAAACATATCACCCATATATAAAATCTTAAGGGAAGATCTGGTTAATTTTGACCCAGAATTTTGGAATTACTCTATGAGGATCAATGGTGAACCTCTGTCTAATGAAAACAAGAAACAGTTATTAATATCAATATATGGCACCTTATCATCACTATATTGGAGATTTATACTTGGAAATTTATTCATAGACGTTTCTACACTGCACTCAAAATTGATCTCATAACTAAAAGTAAAGAAAGTAAATGCTGGAGGTGTGGTGAATTTCTGGAAGCTAAATGGGTTCATATGTTCATTAACTGTTACACAATTATTGAAGAGATTTCGGACACTTCACAAAAGCTTTGTGGTGTGATAATTGTCATATCACTAGTTCATTGATACTATTTAATGTACCTATCCCAAACGTGATACCCAAACATCAGTTACTGGTTCTCTGGACAATTTTAGTGATAGCCAGAAAGATTATTACATCGAATTGGAAAAATAAGCAAGATCTGTTGTTTGTTGAGCTTATTACTTTAGCAAAATCTGTATGTAAAAAGAAATGCAAACCATTTGTTACATAACGTCTAATGTAACACATAAAAGAATAGTGTGGCAAAAACTGGAAAATGTATTAAATAAATATTGACAAGTACTCATGGATAAGACAAATGTTTATCATGGATGATTGTATATATTGTAAATAGTTGTGATATAATATTTATTGTACGTTTGAAATATGTATTTATTCATGTTTATTAATAAAATAAAATAAAAATGTTTTTGAAAAAAAGAATAAAACTCTAAAGTCTGGCATTATTAAGTGACTATAATCATTTGTGTTTACAAGGTGCAGGGAAACAATAACAGGCTTCATCAGCTACATTCTGTAATCAATGTCACAGCTAAGAGGTAAGGTGGCGCATGCGCCCGTGCATGTGTGTTTGCACAAGCGAGCATTTTTGTGTTTGTGTGTGTGTGTGTGTGTGTGTGTGTGTGTTTGTGTGTGTGTGTGTGTGTGTGTGTGTGTGTGTGTGTGTGTGTGTGTGTGTGTGTGTGTATGCGTGTGTGTATGTGTGTATATGTGCATGTGAGTGTGTGTGTGTGTGTGTGTGTGTGTGTGTGTGTGTGTGTGTGTGTGTGTGTGTGTGTGTGTGTGTGTGTGTGTTGGATAATAACTGAGGTGGGTACCTGTGCCATTGAGATGCATAGTCAGTCAGAGGTAATTAACACAGGAAAGTGCTGATTAACATTAGCAGTAACACCATGAAATTCACAGACATGAAAATTAGTTAGTAATGAGGTCTTTCATCATTGTAGTTAATGTGTCTCTAAATTGCATTTCCTGCGATTGTGGAAACAGCCTCTATTGACTGCAGCTCCTAGCACCCACGAAGGAATTCTTTATGAATCCCAGGGAATGCATAAATGTTTTTGGATGAGGTGTTGAGATGTATAACCAAGTCTGTCATGAGTGTGCCACTAGTCTGTTATTTTTTGTGCTGGTTTTCTTTTCTGTTAGTCTTAGATTTAAAAGAGGGATAGGTTACAAAGAGAGGAAGATGACATTACAATTCACAACATTCACGGCATAATTTGAATTTTGATAGATGAGAGAAACATAGCATAAATTACATCTTTTTGTCATGTTAAACAGAAGTGCTATGAATTACATCTTGTGAGTGGGCGTTATAATGAGAAGTTCTGGAAGAGAATTTAGGGTGTATCAGAAGCATTACTATGAGGAGAGGAGATAATATTGTGACTTATAGGAACAAGGTATTCTTGAATAAGTTGGTGTTATTGGTTAGGTTAGAATATTATGTGTGTACATATGTGCACGTGTGTGTGTCTGAGTGTCTGCACGTGTCTGTGTGTATATATTTCTGGTGAAGTCTGAATTGCTGGGATTCCTTTTAAGGTGATTTGGAGGTCATGGTTAAATCCGTTAA